>NC_062536.1:3439634-3567134 GCF_022655615.1 Tachysurus fulvidraco
TCAGCAATGAACTGGTTGATTAGGATGATACCAATATCGTTGCGAGTCAGGAAACTCCTGTTTAGGAAATAATCACAAATCACAATCAGGCTGTGGACATTGTATTGTTAATACTGTAACAACTCACAGTGACCCATGATAACACAAATTAAAGCAAGTTACAGCTGCCATGTTACTGTAGTTATATTTCAGGCAATAGCAATATTTAGGGATCGTAGAAGAGAAGAATAATATATATCAGACCGATCACCAATTTAAGAATATCTTGAAAACCAGGTGCAGGTCATTCTTCAAGAGACTCCCTAGTAAATTATGTGACAGATGATGTGCCATTCTGGAAACCTCAGCAGGGGAGTGACATTTATTTATGATTATTGTTTTCATGCATCTCTATGTGTGAGGGTGTACAGATATTGATATGATATAAATTGGCATTATGTCAAGTTGTTAATATTACAATTTTATTTTCAATGGCATAAATATTTAAATATTCAATATAAAGCCAGAAAATTATACTTTTATGTAGATAGTGTAGAAGACACTACTTGTACTTTACTGGTTAGATAAACTCCCTAATGCATAGATAGGCTTGGGGTGACTACAATATTCCGTTGGATAATGGAATAGAGTCATGGCTGCCAAGGTCCTTCATTAATACAAGAGTAATACTGAGAATATTAATACAGAGATTTAAAGTAAAGTAATTAATGCTTGGAGTGTAAAGAATCCTCATAGAACATTTACCTGCTGTTTTGTCTACCCCATTAATTTAACTGATCATCCGTACAAACTAATATTGATCTGTTGCCAAGGTCTAAAATAAATTACAAAGTTCTTATTGCAAACAACAGTTTGGACAAACTTTTTAGGTCAAAAGCAGAAAGTGCTTTCATAAGGTCTAGAAGATGCAGGCTAGAAGAATGATGAAATTCAGCTTACAGTTCAGGTTAGAAATAACTCTGTGCAAAATCACTATTCATCAGTTAAGAGTCGATCTTTCTATTTCAGATGAAGGAAAAGAGAAATACTAAATAGAGCTAAATGCTGTTTAGATATCTATGACATTATTGCAGTCAGTTCTGCTTTGAAATAGTAATTGTAATTTGAAAAAGACTTTTTCAGGAAGGAATTAGTGTTGGGTCTGTGGTGAACTCAGAGTTTGTGCTGACCCATTAGTTCCTCAGGAGCTCTCGGTTGCACAATTCTAAACTGTTGTAGAAATTACATTATTTGCATTGACATTATTTCCTGTCCAGTGTCACCCAAATAAGGATGAGGTTCACTTCTGAGTCTGGTTCCTTAAGGTTTCTTCCTCATATCATCTCAGGGAGTTTTTCCCACACCACCGTCACCTCAGGCTTGATCATTAGGGATAGTAAATGTATAATTCATTTATTTTTTCTTATTTATTTGTGTTTGTTTGTTTGTTTGTTTATATACACATACATACATACACACATACTTTCTTGTTTCCATATTTCTGTAAATCTGCTTTGAAACAATGAATTGTTAAAAGCGCTATACAAATAAACTGATTTTGAAAAGTTCCCTGTGTCAATCAAAAGGCTAATAAATCACTAGGTTTATTTGGACTTACATAATATTTTAATAAAAGAAGTGGTTCTTTTTTAGGAATTAAGTAATCTATTTATGTTGGTGTTTCTTCCTACCACTTAACACAATGAGTAATCTTGCAATCTTTGTAAAATGCTAAAACTGGACTTTTGCAAAGCCTTTGACTTTCTTGACCATGTTAACATGGTTTTATATTTAAACATTAGAAAAAATGGCTTGATGTTAAAACTTTTAATGATCACAGTGATTCTTCCATTAAGGTAAAGCTGGGAATATGTCAAGGATGATATAATTTGCCATACCTATTTCTGTTAACTACTAAGCTGATGGTCACAAATCTATATACCTAAAATTTAACTCTCAATATAATACTCCTGCTACTCTCAGTCAGTTGCTATGTGCTGTTTGAAAAGTATGAATGGTTTAATTGTTCCAGATGCAACTGATACACACTTAATAATGTTTTAAATTGCTCACAACAAAGTACAGAAGAAACATGCATGCTCTATTTTCTCATGTGATTCCAAAATGGTACAGAGATGGACTCTTTTCCATCTCTTTTAGTATTGTGATCACATTTCATTGTCCTTCCCCCCAAATAATACTCTTGCGCTTGCTCAAGCCCTGGTCTTATTTGTCTGATTGTTATCAGTGTGTAGATCTAAAAGGTGACTTCTCTGTGCATCCTAGGATTATGTTTGGTTTTCCACGCACAGACAGACGAGGTGACACACACACGCACACACACAGACGTGTACACCGACACACACACAGACGTGTACACCGACACACACACAGACGTGTACACCGACACACACACAGACGTGTACACCGACACACACACACACACACACAGACACACACACACACACACACACACACACAGACACACACACACACACACACAGACACACACACACACACACACACACACACACACACACACAGACACAGACACACAGACACAGACACACACACACACACAGACACACACACAGACACACACACAGACACACACACAGACACACACACAGACACACACACAGACACACACACAGACACACACACACACACACACACACACACACACAGACACACACACACACACACACACACCATATAATGCAAAACCTGTTACTGCAACACTTACTTAAATGTCTCTTCTATCTCGGTCACACTGGTGTCCTTCTCCACCACCAAGAAATTCGGTTTGCGGTTTTTGTTCAGCTCACCGATTCCCCCGAGAAGGAAACCGGTACACGTGTCTTCATCCCCTATAACTGCGATTAATTTACCCCGTCCTGCCATCGCGTAGGTAATTAAATGTAGATCAGAGAGTTTAAATCTGCCTTTCTGCTGTGTCTGTGGATCACAAGCTATAGTCAGGTGACAGATTCACTTCCGCTTTATGGAAGACCAGAGGTGTTGATTCTCGCGAGAGTTCAGTACGTGAACAGGACGTGGATGCGCTTATTTCCAGGGATTTCAGAACAGCGTAACAGATATTGCGTCATCGGATAGGCGTGGCCTATTTGATAATCTAACGCTAACCCTAACTCTTCTTTCGCCCCCCCCCCTCGAAAAAAGCATTCTTTTAATTTTTTTAATTAATACCATAAACCAACAATACAATGAGATATATTATTTAAAGTACAAATACACAGCAACTAAAATAAAAGAAATAACAATGCCAGAGGACAAGAACTAAATTATAACAAACAAAAGGAAAAGGGTGCTACCCTATACAATATTATAATATTATTTCCCATTAATAATAACAACAATTGTATGAAATATGCCTTCTCTTTTTCAATCCTGTGATCAATTGAATTTAATTCAATGTTAAATTTTTCAATATTTTTGTATGTAGGCAATGGAAAAACAAATTTCCTTTTCACCTTTACAGAAATTACACGAGTAATCAATATCTAATTTAAATGTTCAAGCATATGTTTTACCCGGTATATTCTATGCATTATTTTAAAAGAGACTTCTTTTACTTTATTATTAACATAGAATTTATCCACCAAGCTTTATGCCAATTCACATCCCCAAACACAGAAGACCAGAAAAAACGAGCTGTAGGATAAACAATATTATTAAGTAAATTCCTAATATAGTTATTTGAGACTCTATTTTGTAAAATATCTGTATTACCAATAAATATTTTACCCTTGATATCTGTAAAATTTAGATCTTCCTCCTGTAATGCATTCCTCAGAAGTATCAATACTTTTTGGGGAATTGCATCCATTACAACAGCAAATTCTTTAGGTCTAACTGGTATTTTAAATTTATTCAAAACTTCTCTATATGTCAATAAATTTCCATCATTATTTAAAAGCTGCCTAACTAATATAATATTGTTTTCAACCCAGTATTAAAAAAATTTTTAATTTAGATTTAGAGATTTAGAGATTTATTTTCGTATAGGATGTCTTTGTTGTTCCAAATATAATATCTATTAGGTGAAAAGTTATGCTTATAGGCCAGTGTCCATGCCATGAGAGCCATTTTATGAAATTTTGCAAGCTTAACCAGTATTTTTTTCGATTGAATAATTACATTTTAATAAAAATGAGAGGTCACCCAATTGAATACATAGTTGAGAAAGGAGTTCCAAATACTGTCTTTAACTTTTAAATGTTTTTAATGTTTTAAATTTGGTCCGGACCAAAAGCAAATAAATGATACATTGTATATTTAGGGGTCAAGCCCCGAAAGGGCGTAGACACCTATTGTTATTGTCGGTTTTCTTATTATTATTATTAGGGGTCAAGCCCCGAAGGGGCGTAGACACCTATTGTTATTGTCGGTTTTCTTCTTCTTCTTCTTCTTCTTCTTATTATTATTATTATTATTATTAGGGGTCAAGCCCCGAAGGGGCGTAGACACCTATTGTTGTTGTCGGGTTTCTTCTTCTTCTTCTTCTTCTTCTTCTTCTTCTTCTTATTATTATTATTATTATTATTATTATTATTATTATTATTATTATTATTATTATTCCTCTTCTTCCATTGAAGTCAATGGCAGCCCATAGAACCGTATGTAGGAAAGTTATGTAATTTGGCACACATGTAGAGGCCAGTCTTCGAAGTTATTCTAGCAACTTTGGTGTGTCTAGCTCAAACCCTTTAGCGCCACCAACAGTCCAAACATCCAATTATGTTCATGTTCATAACTGCTGACTTGTAAGGCCTAGAAACTTCTTGCATATTTTGGATCCTTTGCTCATGCCGAATTGAATGCACCACATGACATCATTTCTGTCATGAATACCTTTCCGCCATTTTGAATTTTCCGTAATACCTACTTTGTCGAACTCCTCCTAGACCGTTTGTCCGATTTGCATGTCCTTTGGTATCTAGCATCTAGAGACACCCTAGACAAAAAGTTATCAAAAGTTTTTTGATAGACCAATGCCTTCTCGTATACCGTGGCAACATACATGGTGGCGAGCACGCCAAAACAGACGTGAGGCTGTATCTTCGCAAAACTTATGCGTGTCGACACAAAACTTGGTATATGTCATTATAGTGATGACCTGAGGGTGTATGCAACGTTTCGTGACAGCGCCAATTAGTGGCCACGAGATTTTAAAAACAGTTATTTTTGCTTATAACTACTGCAAACGTGAGTCTAAAATCATGAAGGATGTGTTGTTAGACTTCTTGAGGCATGTCGAGTCAAACGATACCAAATGGTTTTCGGACGGCCATTTTGTGTGGTGGCGAGCACGCGAAAACAGACGTGAGGCTGTATCTTTGCAAAACTTATGCGTGTCGACACGAAACTTGGTATATGTCATTATAGTCATGACCTGAGGGTGCATGCAACGTTTCGTGACAGCTCCACCTAGTGGTGACGAGATTTTAAAAACAATTCCATATCGCTACGAAACTTGGTATGGTTCATCAGCGACATGTTGTGAGCGCATGTGATCGGCTTGACCCCGGAATGGCTGCTTGCAGCTATATTTATTATTATTATTCTTCCCCTTCTTCCATTGAAGTCAATGGCAGCCCATAGAACCGTATGTAGGAAAGTTATGTAATTTTTCACACATGTAGAGGCCAGTCTTCGAAGTTACTCTAGCAACTTTGGTGTGTCTAGCGTGTGTCTAGCTCAAACCCTTTAGCGCCACCAACAGTCCAAACATCCAATTATGTTCATGTTCATAACTGCTGACTCGTAAGGCCTAGAGACACAGTTCTTGCATATTTTAGATCCTTTGCTCATGCCGAATCGAATGTACCACATGAGATCATTTCTGTCATGAATACCTTTCCGCCATTTTGAATTTTCCGTGATACCTACTTTTTCGAACTCCTACTAGACCGTTTGTCGGATTTGCATGTCCTTTGGTATCTAGCATCTAGAGACACCCTAGACAAAAAGTTATCAAAAGCTTTTTGATAGACCAAAGCCTTCTCATATACCGTGGCAACATACATGGTGGCGAACACGCAAAAACAGACGTGAGGCCGTATCTTCGCAAAACTTATGCATGTCGACACAAAACTTGGTATATGTCATTATAGTCATGACCTGAGGGTGCAAGCAACGTTTCGTGACAGCGCGACCTAGTGGCCACGAGATTTTAAAAACAGCTATTTTCGCTATAACTACTGCAAACTTGAGTCTAAAATCATGAAGGGAGTGTTTTTAGACTACTTGAGGAATGCTGAGTCAAATGATACCAAACGGTTTTCGGATTGCCTTTTTGTGTGGTGGCGAGCACGCCAAAACAGACGTGAGGCTGTAACTTCGCAAAACTTATGCGTGTCAACACGAAACTTGGTGTATGTCATTATAGTCAGGACCTGAGGGTGCATGCAACATTTCGTGACAGCGCGACCTAGTGGTCACGAGATTTTTAAAGCAGCTTTTGTCGCTTATAACTACTGCAAACTTTAGTTTAAAATCATGAAGGACGTGTTGTTAGACTCCTTGAGGCATGCTGAGTTAACCGATACCAAACCGTCGCAACACACATGGGGTAGAACCGTATGTAGGAAAGTTATGTAATTTTTCACACATGTAGAGGCCAGTCTTCGAAGTTACTCTAGCAACTTTGGTGTGTCTAGCTCAAACCCTTTAGTGCCACCAACAGTCCAAAATCCAATTATATTCATGTTCATAACTGCTGACTGATAAGGCCTAGAGACACAGTTTTTGCATATTTTGGATCTTTTGCTCATGCCGAATTGAATGCACCACATGACATCATTTCTGTCATGAATACCATTCCGCCATTTTGAATTTTCCGTAATACCTGCTTTGTCGAACTCCTCCTAGACTGTTTGTCCGATTTGCAAGTCCTTTGGTATCTAGCATCTAGAGACACCCGAGACAAAAAGTTATCAAAAGCTTTTTGAAATACCAATGCCTTCTCGTATACCGTGGCAACATACATGGTGGCGAGCACGCCAAACTTATCTTCGCAAAACTTATACGTGTCGACACAAAACTTGGTGTATGTCATTATAGTCATGACCTGAGGGTGCATGCAACGTTTTGTGACAGCGCCACCTAGTGGTCACAAGATTTTAAAAACAGCTATTTTCGCTTATAACTACTGCAAACTTTAGTCTAAAATCATGAAGGGAGTGTTGTTAGACTCCTTGAGGCATGCTGAGTCAAACGATACCAAACCGTGGAAACATACATGGCGGCGAGCACGCCAAAACAGACGTGAGGCTGTATGTTCGCAAAACTTATGCGTGTCGACACAAAACTTGGTATATGTCATTACAGTCATGACCTGAGGGTGCATGCAACGTTTTGTGACAGCGCCACCTAGTGGCAACGAGATTTTCAAAAACAATGCCATATCGCTACGAAACTTGGTATGGTTCATCAGCAACATGTTCTGAGTGCCTGTGATCGGCTTGACCCCGGAATGGCTGCTTGCAGCTATATTTATTATTATTATTATTATTATCATTATTATTCCTCTTCTTCCATTGAAGTCAATGGCAGCCCATAGAACCGTATGTAGAAAAGTTATGTAATTTGGCACACATGTATAGGCCAGTCTTCGAAGTTACTATAGCAACTTTGGTGTGTCTAGCTAAAACCCTTTAGCGCCACCAACAGTCCAAACATCCAATTATGTTCATGTTCATAACTGCTGACTCGTAAGGCCTAGAGACACAGTTCTTGCAATTTTGGATCCTTTGCTCATGCCGAATCGAATGTACCACATGACATCATTTCTGTCATGAATACCTTTCCGCCGTTTTGAATTTTCCGTAATACCTACTTTTCGAACTCCTCCTAGACCGTTTGTCCGATTTGCATGTCCTTTGGTATCTAGCATCTAGAGACACCCTAGACAAAAAGTTATCAAAAGCTTTTTGATAGACCAATGCCTTCTCATATACCGTGGCAACATACATGGTGGCGAGCACGCCAAAACAGACGTGAGGCTGTATCTTCGCAAAACTTATGCGTGTCGACACAAAACTTGGTATATGTCATTATAGTCATGACCTGAGGGTGTATGTAACGTTTCGTGACAGCGCCACCTAGTGGCCACGAGATTTTAAAAACAGTTTTTTTTGCTTATAACTACTGCAAACGTGAGTCTAAAATCATGAAGGGAGTGTTGTTAGACTCCTTGAGGCATGCCGACTCAAACGATACCAAACGGTTTTCGGACGGCCATTTTGTGTGGTGGCGAGCACTCCAAAACAGATGTGAGGCTGTATCTTCACAAAACTTATGCGTGTTGACACAAAACTTGGTGTATGTCATTATAGTCATGACCTGAGGGTGTATGCAATGTGTTGTGACAGTGCCACCTAGTGGCAACGAGATTTTCAAAAACAATGCCATATCGCTACGAAACTTGGTATGGTTCATCAGCGACATGTTCTGAGTGCCTGTGATCGGCTTGACCCCGGAATGGCTGCTTGCAGCTATATTTATTATTATTATTATTATTATTATTATTATTATTATTATTATTATTATTATTATTATTCCTCTTCTTCCATTGAAGTCAATGGCAGCCCATAGAACCGTATGTAGGAAAGTTATGTAATTTGGCACACATGTATAGGCCAGTCTTCAAAGTTACTATAGCAACTTTGGTGTGTCTAGCTCAAACCCTTTAGCGCCACCAACAGTCCAAACATCCAATTATGTTCATGTTCATAACTGCTGACTCGTAAGGCCTAGAGACACAGTTCTTGCAATTTTGGATCCTTTGCTCATGCCGAATCGAATGTACCACATGACATCATTTCTGTCATGAATACCTTTCCGCCATTTTGAATTTTCCGTAATACCTACTGTGTCGAACTCCTCCTAGACCGTTTGTCCGATTTGCATGTCCTTTGGTATCTAGCATCTAGAGACACCCTAGACAAAAAGTTATCAAAAGCTTTTTGATAGACCAATGCCTTCTCGTATACCGTGGCAACATACATGGTGGCGAGCACGCCAAAACAGACGTGAGGCTGTATCTTCGCAAAACTTATGCGTGTCGACACAAAACTTGGTATATGTCATTATAGTCATGACCTGAGGGTGTATGCAACGTTTCGTGACAGCGCCACCTAGTGGTCACAAGATTTTAAAAACAGCTATTTTCGCTTATAACTACTGCAACCTTTAGTCTAAAATCATGAAGGAAGTGTTATTAGACTCCTTGAGTCATGCTGAGTTAAACGATACCAAACCGTCGCAACATACATGGCGGCGAGCACGCCAAAACAGATGTGAGGCTGTATGTTCACAAAACTTATGTGTGTCGACATGAAATTTGGTATATGTCATTATAGTCATGACCTGAGGGTGCATGCAACGTTTTGTGACAACACCACCTAGTGGCGACGAGATTTTAAAAACAATGCCATATCGCTACAAAACTTGGTATGGTTCATCAGCGACATGTTCTGAGTGCATGTGATCGGCTTGACCCCGGAATGGCTGCTTGCAGCTATATTTTCAGCAGTTTTGGTTCCTTTTCACACCTGTAGTGTCTGCTACCGGTCATTTTAGATTTCATGTCCCAGACACCCTAAATTTCAACATCTACTCCTCAATTAACCGCTGACCACTCACTTTTACGATTTTATTGAGGGCTACACTCCACAGTGTCACACACCCACAACTGGCTCCAGAACATCTGGAGCCTACACAAAGACCAGATAACCCCATGCTGCTTCTCCGATTGAACTCATAAGGGGCCTTCAACACACACACACACACACACACACACACACACACACACACACACACACACACACACACACACACACACACACACACACACACACACAAAACACATTCCTTTTACTAATAAAACCCGAAGATAAGGTACTCTAAGGTTCTCATTCTTATAACCCTTTTTGTAATGTGTTCTTCTTTTAAGGCTTGCCTGACTTAAAATTATTTGCTCCTTAATTTCCTGACAAGGATGTATTTTATTCATGTGTCAGAAAACAACATTGTATTTTAAAATCAGTTATACTCTAATTACTGATCATAGCATGTTAATGTATACCTGTTCTAATGCCGTATGCCCCTTTAAGGTCTGATGTCAGAATGCATACGAAGCTATCGTTTTCTTTTAACTTCCCTAAGGAAAGTGCATTTTGTTCTGTGTTTCATTTTTGTTTCTTTGCCTTTTTTGATGTGAAGGGCTAATTTGTATTGCTAATAAAAACAAAAAGGGCATCCCTGTCTAATCCCTGTATTTATTTCAAATCTTCCAGATGTCCCCCTTGCTAATTTTACAGAACTGGCACATCCTTTTTATAGAGTTTTGATAACTTTTTAAAATAACAGCCAAACCCAAAAAAGTCAATTGTTTTAAATAAAAAGTTGTGCTCTATGGTATCAAATGCCTTGTGAAAATCAATAAAAAAGATAAAACTATCATCTAAGACATTCATTGTAATCTATCATATCTAGGATTAATCTAATATTATTACTAATGTGCCTTCCTTGAATAAATCCAGTCTGTTCCTCATCTATAATATTTTCTAATCCTTTTTTCAGTCTTTTGGCAAAAATTAAAGCAAATAGTTTGGCATCATTATCATCAACAGTCAACCCATTGGCAAGGGTATCACACACCAAACCATTCCCGTTTCAGTCAAGATAGGTCTGTTCCACTCAGAAACCATATCATTTTATGTCACAACTACACCTCAACATCCAGTGGTCCGAGGAAATCCATGGCTAACCATCCACAATCCACAAATCTCTTGGGGTTCCAGAGAAATTACCAAATGGTCACCATACTGCCTTGACAAATGTTTACAAGGTCATCTACAACTTCCATGTTTATCTACAAGTATTGAGAGCCCTATCACTAACAAATCAGTTAATATTCCCGCAGAGTACCTAGAATTCAAGGAAGTCTTCAGCAAAAGTAAAGCTGCTAAGTTACCGCCACATTGCCCTTGGGGCTGTGCCATAGATCTCCTACCCAACACTGCACATCCTGACCGTCCAGCATCTTGACCAAGGGGACGTCCATGAAGAACACCTGGAGGTGTTCTTAAAGCGGGGGATTCTGTAACATCGGGCATCCATTCATCCAACCTCAAGAGGGCGCCATCGTCCGAGTATTGTCTTTGGTCTTCCTCTCTCTCTACTTCCTGTAGCCACCTGTTAAAAGCCATCTGAAGTGTTTAACAGGTGTTCGCCAGCTTTACTGTCATTACCTAGCGTTTTCCTACATTCTGCCTTGTTTGCCACATGTATGTTGTATTGCCTGTTCTTGACCTTGTTATTTGAATTACGATTTGGATTTGTTTGTTCTATGGTATTCCTACTTGTTATTGAACCACTGCCTGTTTATCTGACCACGATTCTCAGCCTACTCCTTTGGGTGTACTGCTGCATATGGATTCTAACACACAACTGAGTCAGTCTCCATTACAGTCACACTTACAGGCATAACAAACATGTAGTTAGGCCTACTTTGTCTTGTGTTGAACTAACAGTGCAAGGTGTGAGACTCTGACAGCATTTTACTCTCATTTGAAAACACACATTTGAGAGGGGGAAAATGTTGCTACAGACACTGTAGCAAGTGCTTTACAGTTTCATTCACATCACACATGAGTAGGAAACATGAAAATAGTGCTGAGGAAAATTTGGCTGAGTCTCTTGTGAATCCTGGTGTTTCCCATGAGAGTGACCACGATCAGACTGATATGCTGGGATATCCTCCCAGTAATGCAGGTGATGAACAAGATATTTACCCAGAAATTGCTGATGAATCACATATCTTTAAAAAATTAGCCCTTTTTATTTGAAATTGCAAGCAAAGTGTTTGCTTCCATCCTCTGTCATCCAAACAATTATAGAAGATTTTCAGGAAATACATGATGTACAGTAAGCCAGTCACATTTGCTTTTCAAACTCAGAGATGTTGTCCTGCTGGCTTCCTCAAACCAGGACCTTCAGCGTGCACTGGGACGGTTTGCAGCCGAGTGTGAAGCGGCGGGGATGAGAATCAGCACCTCCAAGTCCGAGGCCATGGTTCTCAGTCGGAAAAGGGTGGCTTGCCCCCTTCAGGTTGGTGGAGAGCTCCTGCCTCAAGTGGAGTAGTTTGAGTATCTTGGGGTCCTGTTCACGAGTGAGGGAAGGATGGAGTGGGAGATCGACAGGCGGATTGATGTATCTTCTGCAGTGATGCGGTCGATATACCGATCTGTTGTGGTGAAGAAAGAGCTGAGCCACAAGGCGAAGCTCTCTATTTACCGGTCGATCTACGTTCCTACCCTCACCTATGGTCATGAGCTCTGGGTCATGACCGAAAGGACGAGATCCCAGATACAGGCGGCTGAAATGAGTTTCCTCCGCAGGGTGGCTGGGCGCTCCCTTAGAGATAGGGTGAGTAGCTCGGTCACTCAGGAGGAGCTCAGCGTAGAGCCGCTGCTCCTCCACATCGAGAGGAGTCAGCTGAGGTGGCTCGGGCATCTGTTTCGGATGCCTCCTGGACACCTCCCTGGGGAGGTGTTCCGGGCATGTCCAACCAGGAGGAGGCCGCGGGGAAGACCTAGGACACGCTGGAGGGACTATGTCTCTCGGCTGGCCTGGGAATGCCTCGGTATTCCCCCGGAAGTGCTGGAGGAAGTGTCTGGGGAGAGGGAAGTCTGGGCATCCCTGCTTAGACTGCTGCCCCCGCGACCCGGCCCCGGATAAGCGGTAGAAGATGGATGGATTGTAGGTACTTCAGAAGCCTACCTCATTTGCCTCTAGGTTACTCTCACCAAGTGTTTACTAATTATTGTCCTTTTCATACATTTTCTTCTTAAAAATCTTATTATGGTAAGGATAATGTATTTGTTCCGTTCAGGTGTCTGCCACTGAAGCTGACGTTGAGACAACTCTCAGTCTTCCTGCAAGTCCTCGCCTGATACTGCCTGGTAATATACATTTCATTTAGATTCATTGATAGACACATTGTATATCATATCGGCCATTCATCTTGAGTTTACAAGGTAACAATTATTCCCGTGTTGCTATGAAGTTTCAGGTGCAATAGGGCAAGTCACAATTAAGGGTTGGATGATCACCTTTGAGGGCCGTGTAATCTCTGAGGGCATCACACTAACATTTGCAACGGGACTTCCTGCTATGTTTGTAGACTTCCTACTACATATTCAACCTTCAGTATCAGGATGAGGCAGCCTGCACTCTGGAATTTATTCAGAGGGCCCCCCTCCCTTCATTCCCTGTCATCATTACACACATTTACTTTTATTATTTGTTATTTCCTTTATCATTCTATGTTTATGTTCTGTAAAGCTGCTTTGAGACAATGTCTATTGTAAAAAGCGCTATACAAATAAACTTGAATTGAATTGAACATACACACCTACCAACACAATGAAGAAAGACAAAAAAAAATTCATTGCATTTAATTGCATGTACAAAAAATGTGTTGTTGCAACCCCACTCTGATCTTAGACCACTGATCTTTTGATTTCAGGCGCTTCATTGGTTTAAATCCAGAGAGAGGGACAAAGGCGAAAGGGGGCAAGGTTGTCTCCCAGAAGAAAGGTGTGATCGTCCAGAAGAAGTCTTCTGCAGTCAATACACATGTAGCCATGCTACTGAAGAATCTCCTTGACTTTGAATGGAACTTCATATGAGCTCTTTAATGTTTCTCTCTTTGTTTTGACAGTCTGGCATTGCCACAATAAGCCACAAGAGAACTGGTATTATTAACTTTATAAGCATTAGATTGGAGTGTATACTGATTGTATAGTTTAATTATTATTATGATTATGATTGTTTGTTGTTGTTTGACAGTGCCAGCAGATAATAATGCCGCAGAGAGGGACAGCGGCTACCAAGGTGATGGTCATCTCTCCTGGATCCACAAGAACTAAAAAGTAAAAACATAAGCCTACCTCACAGGACAATTTTAAGAGCTAACCTGTAAGTCTAGCTTGCAGTGGCACAGGTGCCTACCTTATAGTTTCATCCCTAAATGTGTTTATTGATGCATATTATTGATACATCGTGTCAAAATGTTCTATAATAGTTTCAAAATGTTCAATATGTTTTCAAAATGTTGCCAATTCTGCATATGTTCAAATGTTATTATGATAGTATATTTTTACAGACAGCAGAGAATATATCACAGATTACATATATAAATCTTTTAAGTTGACTTTTGAGGAAATATTAATCTAACTCACAGGAATACGTTGAGAGGAAAAACACGAGCTTGTGGGCTTTTTTCCCCAAAGATGCTTGCATGCTGAATGTTCTTACTCATGTTATAAAAAAGGTCTTAATGTTCCTTAGTCTTAATAGTGTAGTTTTCCAAATATTGCTAATGTGTATTTGTTGCCTTGGTCCTTTTCTTATACCTATTGTGTTGTTCAAGGTAAAGGTTAAATTACTGTAGATAAGATAATTCACTTATGACAATAATTTGGTTTAAAAGTGTTCAAACTTATGTCTTGATTAAAAAAGTCAACTAAAGGTTATGCCCTTTACATATGGTAAGGATTAGGGTCAGTATCTGATGGGCAATTTAAGAATGTAAGTTTATTAACATAGTCTAAAGCAGACACTACTGTTTCTGTTTGCTACTAGAAAGCTCTTCTAAGCATCGTCCAACAGGGTTTATCTTCTTTTTTTTCTTTCTTTTTTCATATTGACAATGCTTTTTAAAATAAAGGTATTTGATTTGAAAGTGTTCATTGCTCATTTTGCATAATATTCTCAAAAATGCAATTGTTTTAAGCCCTGGGAATATTGAAGTTCATTGGGAGACTGATATTTTTAATATTAATCAAGACTGATATTTTAGGAAACTGCTAAATTTATGTTATTTCTAATACATTAAAAAATAAATGCAGCATATTTCTGTGATTATTTGGAAACAATATTAGAAATAATATTGTTTAGGTTGTTACTTTAACTTCACAGTTTACTGTAGACAGGCATATCTGCCTGTCTACAGTAAACTGTGATAAGTTATTATCTGTGATTATCTTACCCTTACCCAGGTTTGCCTAAAGTTGTTTATGATCCAACTCATCTCCAGCTCATTCTGACCCTTAATTATTTTATACAAACAATCTCTAGTAATAAGTCACAAACAACTTCTAGTCCTGCACACAGAACTTCACAAACAGCTTTTTAGTAAAAATTTCCATCACAATTCCCTTTTTTTTTCCCAGGGACAATCAAAAAATATTTACTAATTATTAATCATTTAATCAATCTCTTTATTAATCTTAAAGAGAGTGGAGACTTAAAATGCTATTGATAGATAACACAGTACACATGATCTTCAGTGCCAAATATGCTGTTTTGTGAGGATAGGACCTGAACAAATAAAATACAAATGTTTATTTGTATATTTATATGGAAATAAATAAATCCAGTCACTGTCCGTGTCGTCTAGTTTCACGAGTTGTTTGGTTGTTAGTTTAGACATGCATTTAAATATGCAAATTTTGAATAAGGCACAATGTGAATTGTCCTGCGAGTTCAGATGAAGGTGCGTCTTCTCTCAGCATCGACAAGGTTTTTTTTTTTTCTTGAGTGTATTTAACAAACACACCTGTTTGACGCCATTAAAATGAGGTAGTGTAGAGTCATCTTGTAACCTTTTACAGTGCAGAGCATGCATCTCAGTTGTTCTTAGTACAACCTCAGGGTTATCTTCGGAAAACACAAACTGAAAGCGATCTTTCTCATGGACACAGAAACGACAGCAATATGCCCCAAATGACTCCACAAACCCTAATAAACCATGAAAGCCAAGGTTATCACCTGTTACTTGAACAATTGTACCCCTAACACAACTTACAGACACTGGATTCTTAAGCACTTTTAGATAATTTACTAGAGGCTCAATTATAGAATTCAAACCATACCGTCTAATATCCTGTGCATGAAAGAGGGCACATAAATGAACATCATCCAATGAAGAGTTAAACATAGGGGTGAAATTCCTTAATGTAAAATATATAGCACCCAATTTGTGTAAAGCTTGTGCCGAGCACTATTTGAGTTGGTTCAACAGTTAGCCATTTCTCTGAAAAATGTCTCTTTCATTTGGCTTCCGAATTTAACAAAGTAAACAGATTTTTCAAATATTCAATTGAACTTTCTAGTTTCCTTTTAGTAGCAATGTCATTTGGATATAGACAGAGCAAACCGATTGGTCTGACTCTGAATCTCAAAAACAACTTCCTCCATAGATGAAACAAAACCACTTACAGCAGACTGACATTAACCCAGCAACTTTTAGTTGTGGAACAGCAGACGCACACATATCCAAAGTGCTCTTATTTGACTTTAATAATACAGACGTTGTGGCCACTTCTCCAACACTGCCAATCTGATCAAATGATTGATCACTAATTTGTCCTTCTGACTCAGCAGTCTCACAGTTGTTAGTGGTGTCAAAACTCTGGTCAATTTGCTTGCCATGTTTTGTATTCAAATGTTTTCTAAAACATGAAAAAGTACCAAACACAGAACTACACCCTGTCTCTACAAATTTAAGGCAAAGTTTCTTTCCAGGAACAAAACCATGAACTAATCCGAAGTGCCTAATAAGCAATTTTGAACCAATTAACTAAACTTGGTTCAAACAAAATACTTCATAAGGACAGAAAAACTTAAGGCACCTAGCTAAGCAGCCTTGCTCTAACCTCAGCAACACGAGGACTCTCTTTCATTTTTCCAACATCTATGTTGTACACAGTGGTCTGAATGAAAGTGTAAATGTTGTATCAGGTGCCAAAAACAAAGTGTGCCTTGAACAACTCATCAAAGATGAATATAAAATTGTCAATTTTTAAAAAAAAAACGATCCTTCTAAAATCTAGAAAGAAATTCTAAAATCCTCAAAAAACTATTTCGTTACAACTGAAGAAGAAAAACATGATCTTGGATAACAAGGGGGTGAGTACATTAGCTGTAAACTTGTGTTCTGGAAGTGATCTTCAATAGATAATTTGTTCAATAATATTTCTAATTTCTAACAGTAGGAGATTCAGCTGCTAGCAGTTGTTCTTCCAAATCACTGGTGCTTGGAAGCTTTTTGCACTGCTGAATCACTTTTCTCTTGAATGCAGTGGTCCGCTTCTCCAGTAGCTTGCCTGAAGCTCCTTCTCCAAACAATCAGAACAAAGTCTTACTCAATCGAAGAAGAGACAGAAAAAAAATGAATATTATTTCTAAGTGCCAGACAATCATCATTACCCATGTAGGCATTAAATAAAGTTATTTAGACATTTAGACATAAGTACATTTTATTATATTGTTAATTTCTTAAAAGTATGATTATAAACACTTTACCAAGCATTTAATGTCTTTGAATCATGGAAAGACTGTCAATATATCACTTGATTGCATGGAGTCAAGAACCATGTTGCGGCGAAAGTCGAATGTCAATTTCATTTTCTTCTTGATGGCGTCATCAAAAGAATGGCTCATGAATGCAACTTACAAGGTTTTATATAGCAATGATGAACTTTGAACATCAAAAAAAGCAAAAAAAGCATATTCCTAAAATAATATAATGAAAATATATATACAAATCTTTTTACCAGCAGACAAAAATTCCTCCAGGCTCAGATCTTGACAAATTTTTGGGCATCCCCAAGTTTCCCCTTAACCAGCATGCTCTGAAAGAAGTGACGAGTATTACACAGATTAAAAAAAGTGTAAAAAGGTTTCATGCCCAAAATATAAATAAGTACAGAAATTCCGTTGCAGACGTCTGCATGTCACCTCAGTATTTGTGATTAGGTCTAAGAATTGGTCATAAAAGGTAGCAAAAAAAGAATAATTCTCAAATACTTTATGCAATAATTGTGCAATATATGTGCTGTGCCATGCAATATGTGAAACAAATGTTCGTTATTTTCTAATATAGAGAGTTTAAACACAATCACTCCTTACAAACCGTTTGAAGTTCACATCTACTTATACTAGCATTAATATATACCGCTCTGCTCATTTCAGCTAAGTGTGTCTCTAACAGGAATAACATAAAACTATAATACCGACAACACTAAGAAAGATAAAAAATTAGCTTTGAGTAGTGTTGAACCATCGCTAAGCCCATAGTTAACTTGCCACGAAGTTACCTATTCGGAATTTCCGAAATTAAATACACAAAACCACATAAATTGCTTCAAAATACAATCCATGCAGTATTATTAGCATATTTATTCACATAAAATATTAAAATTGTCTTTTAGTATGTTACTTAAAAGACCTTAGCTGCGGGTTAGAGTTGAAAGAAAATGGCAACCAGAAAATTCCTGTCCTGTTCAGAATCTTTGCAGGGGGTAGATTGAGGGGCGGAGCTTAACAGAGTAAAGTTGACAACGCAGAATTTAACTCTGATTATTTTCACCAACACTAGGGGACAGCTTTCACCCTTTGTTGTTGAGTTCACATTAAAGGCCAATATGTTGATAAAAATATGATTTACACTCGAAAATCTGATGATTTGTGTGTAGTATGATCTTAGGTATCAGCATGCGTTTTGAGTGAATCCCTGCATGCATGTACAAAAGTGTTTCTCAGGAGCTGAAAAGCCGTTTGCCGCAGTCTCAGCGCTCTAGCGCCTTTCTTTCATGCTTTTTCGTGAAACCGTATATGAGCACACATCGGACAAGCTTGAAATGGGCTGTTTCACTTTGTTTCCATGAAACATGATAGGACACAGTATGTTTATATCAGAAATCTTGGAAAAAAAGCTTTTTTACATTATTTTATGCTGAATAATATAAAATATGATAGTTCATATTAAAGGCCAATATGTCGATAAACATATGATTTAAAAAAATCTGATGATTTGTGAGTAGTATGATCATTTTTATGCAATCTTAGGTATCAGCATGTGTTTTGAGTGAATCCCTGCATGCATGTACAAAAGTGTTTCTCAGGAGCTGAAAAGCCGTTTGCCGCAGTCTCAGGCTCTTGCACCCGCTTCGAATGTTATCACACTATTGAATGGATGTTATCAGTGGTTAATGGGCCCATCGATATGGTCCAGTAGGCCTTGCAGATCAGTTGGCCTCTGAGCTCACGGTCCACATCTTTAAGAGTAGACTGGAAGTCTGAATCAGACTCTTGCCATCTTCTCCTAATGCGGTGTTTTTTCTCCATGTTCAGCAGAGAGTCCTCAATTCTACAAATGGTCAGCAAATAATTATTATTAAAATGTTATGTACACACTTGATCTACACAGATCTACACATTACAAAAAGTTCAGTAGCTAGCAAGCAGAAAGCATTACTGTGGTACACCTGACCAAACATATGTTACAAGTACACCACATTCGAGTATTGCAGAATTATTGCAAATCTTCATTCATCTCTCCATGTCTTCTTCAGAAACCAACACTACACAACAAAAATAACAGAAATCAATCCTGCATACTCTTGTGCAAAATGCACTTGTAAATGGAATGTAAAATTCTCCCATCTTCAACTATTGTTACTTGCTGTGTGTGTATTGTTTACCTGATGCCTCTCTGATGACAGATGAGATATCTTATTGAGCGAGAATCGATATTTTCTCTGCTTTGTCTAGTCTTTGCATGAGCTGCACTTTTGTACATAAGTTTACTTATGCTTACCAATTTGTGTTGGCTTCACTCCAGAAAATATAAAATGTATAAACAGTGAACAACCAGCACAGAATTTTGAAAGGCCATAGAGCAGTGGACAAACCTAGGTCAGTTGATTTCCTCCGTCCATAATACAAAAGGGCATCAGTCAGTAGGTCATGGCGATGAGATGGAGTCATCTCCTTTGTGACTCTGGCAAATCTTCGGAGGAAAGACCACAGCCTTTCCATTCCTTCCCCATCTGTGAGCCAAAACCCATCAAGCCGTCTGGTACTGTACTTGATTAAAGCAAAGCGGTAAAATATCACATACTGTACACTGACACTGAGCATGATCCTACAACTTATAGTGATCACGGTTACAGTGTTCAACCAATCAAATGATATGAATCAAAAAGCTTGGGGCAGAATCATTCCTATAGAAATGCTGTGTAAATAATTTGTTTATTGTAATCAAGTAGCCCGCTTACGATGTTCATATTGGGCATGTTTGGTGTGTATATGCATATGCCTGCTGTGCGCAGTTGCGTGTCATGTGATGTTTTCCTTTACTCACAATGCTTTCGTCTAGTAAGTTATTTTCCCCACCCATTCCTGCGCTGCTGGTGTTATGGGACTTTTATGGTGTATAATTAAAATCGCGCACTCTCACAGCAGCAGGTAGGTATACTGTATGTAATGTAAGTGGAGTGTAATGCCTTCACCCTGACCATTCAGACAAGGTCCGGAGCAGGAGAGGGCCTTAGCGGTCAGCTTATGTTATTTTATCTTTAAATTAATAAAAATAGCAAAGCTGTTCATTACTTTATATTCATGTAATTATTATAAAAAATAGATTGTAATCTGCATAAAAATAAACTAAGGAAGCTAAATTGGTTATAACAATCCTCTGATTATAGTGATTAGTTTGACCAGACAGATTTGAGATAAGCGGTTTCCACTGGATTGTCCAACACATTGCATCTCTGAAACAAGTTTAGACAAACACCAGGTTAGAAAAATGTTAGATTAAAGATTATTTTTAGGCATTTCTAGCTCATTTCAGCTTTGCAGTGGATAGACAGGAAAAATGGAGGGCAAACAAGGAGTGAATTGTGTGTGTAACATGTCCTGATGGCCCAATGAAGTCAATGAATTACCTGGCAGGGCAATTTGTGTCCATAAACATGGAATGCTGGTACGGCCAAGGAGATTGTTGTGTGGTATGCCCTCCCCTGATTTCTGTACAGAACATACAGGGGATAGGCTAATCTATTTCAACACAAAATGTGAATGATAAAACACTTTATACTGAGGAAAAGTTATACTGAGGAAAAAGAAAAATAATTATGCAATCTCCAGCATCACAATCAATATCTAAATACTCAATAAGAACACTCAGAATGATACAAAACATATTTCATGTTTTCCTATATTAGTGAATATTATAGAATTGTGGTAAAGTTTACATTTTGGAATCTCTAATATACATTCCATGAGGTTTATATTTGGTGACTAAAAAATTAAATAAAATATGGCTTATTTTATGTTCATGGTATTTTAGTCATTTTATGAATAGCTAGAATCAAACAGGGAACACTGGGTAAATAGTATCATTCTGGAACACTGGGTAAAAGTAAGTAAGAGATGTCAATACAATGGCATAGACTTGCATAGACTCCTTGGCTCATGTTGACAAACATTAGGGGCATTTCATGACGACAGGATGCTCCAAACACTCCTGTAACATCAAGTTTCTTTGCTTCTTGTTGTGACCTTCGTGTGGCTTTGAGCTGTCAAGATGTGATAGCAGGTAGTCCTCTACATCCTTTTCATCAACAAACATGCTGGTTCCATGTAATGGCTCAACCGCACTTGTCCCTGAGCTTTGCTTCCTCACAAGGCCAAAGTTGGCATCCAATGTCACTATCATATCTCCATCCACCTAGAAAACAAACAGTTACAGTAATCCTGGTTTTGTATCTGCACCAGGCTTATGCTGTTACTGTTTTAGTGTAATACTTTAACCATAATTGCATTTTCTATGACCTGATGGGAATTGATATCTGAAAATTGGATAATTCTGAATAATCAAAAAAGAATCCTAGATGGTTCCATAAATGTTTACTTTTATCTGTGATATTTAAAGTGTTAAAATAGGCTACACATGTCAAAACAGTGGTGCCTTCAAAGTGCTTTACAAACACATCGGTCCAGCAGCGCGCAATTTATAATTGCACGAAAATTGTTGCACAATATTCTTTTACCTCAATTATCTTGTTTTTGTATTTGTTTGAATCCAAATTGAAAATCAAAAACAATTAGTTGCACAGCCCTACAATATGGACTCGTTAGTCCTCCATGAAAGTAACGGAAATGTTCACTTCACAGCCAAGACTTCAAACTGACTTACCTCTGCAAGTGTGAGGTTATTTTTCCAGCACAGGGTGTTGCAAAAACCCTCAACAGAAACCTGACATTCCAGTGACAGACAAACAAAAAGCTCAAGCAGAGAGATAGAGAAGGCTGTCTGGGGCTTGTCGGCTGTTGCTGGCCAGAGCCCATACCTTAGCAGTGTGCAGGTTTCTGGTTCACACGCACACATTTTGACTGTGACAGTGCAGAGCCGTTCTGCCAAATTAACAGAGGTGGTGCCTTCTACACAACTAATACTAATGAGACATCGATATCAACATAGACTAAATCAATTGAGTGTGTCAC
Organism: Tachysurus fulvidraco; assembly: GCF_022655615.1. NCBI lineage: Eukaryota > Metazoa > Chordata > Actinopteri > Siluriformes > Bagridae > Tachysurus > Tachysurus fulvidraco. The sequence continues at coordinate 3,462,000 of NC_062536.1, forward strand.
CTATAGCTTAATGATTGATATTATTGCCGCAGGATTTTGGAAAATGACAAGTACTAACCTGTACTAACAATGACCTTCATGTCCTTTGTGTACACTATGGGTGTTATGGCCTTCATGTAAATTTAGGAATAACCCCAGGGAGGATGGCTCATAGTACGCATTCTGTAAGAAAAGATTTTAAAACTCAAGACATTAACACAGAGGTTCTCAACTCTGGCCCTCGAGATCCCCTTTCCTGCAGAGTTTTGTGCCAACCCTGATAAAACTCACCTGCCTGCAATTATCTGGTATTCCTGAAAACCTTAATTAGCTTGCTCAGGTGTGTTTAATCAGGGTTGGAGCAAAACTCTGCAGGAAAGTATCAACTGTACTAACAGTTGATATGACATAGCACCAAAACAATTTAGAAAGAATCTAATGAATCTGTTGAAATTACTGTGACTTTGCTGTCTGTATGTATGAACGTATGCTATTGTACTTGCATTCCACTTATCAGGAAGATGCAGTGAATTTCTGTGTCTTCTTCAGACAACCCTCACAAAATGCTGCAGTGGTGCTGCACTCAATGCACCTATAATCAGCATGTTTTTCTAGGCAGACAACACACTGGGTAGTGATTGGTGCCAAACATTCAAATGACACCTTAAGCATGTCATCCTTGACTGCATCCCAGGCATGAAGCTCTCTCTTCTTTGCCTTACTGTATGCAGTCTCAGAACATAAACTACAGCTTGGTGCCACATCATCAGGTTCAGCCTGTTGAGGCGTAATAGATGTGGAAGAGTCCAAAGAGTGGGTGTGTTTGGAGTTGGGCTGAGGATGAGCTTGACCAAGGTAAGAAAACTTTGCCGGGCCAGTGATAGACCTTCTCACCACCTTAATCTTAACATTCCTGAAGCGTGTGCGCTTAACATCTTTTCCCATATCTGAAATCTAAATATTAGGCAATTATTAGATTAAAGCAAAGTGCAACCCATACTGTAGTTTTTTATAACCGCCTAAAAGAGTGAAATAGGTGAGGTATACAGAATGTATTTGGTGAGATAGATAGATAGATAGATAGATAGATAGATAGATAGATAGATAGATAGATAGATAGATAGATAGATAGATAGATAGATTGATTGATCGATAGATTGATCTTTAAGGTGGCAGTAGCTGGTTTAAACTGGTCCTCCCAGCCTGGCGGGTCACCTAACCAGCTAAGTCCAGCTTGACCATCTTAAAAGTGGCAAGAACACATCTAGTCCAGCTGGCTACACCAGCTAAAACCAGGCTGAAAGACTAACTAAAACCAAGTTATGCTGGTTTTAATTGTTTGAGGTAAGGATAAGGCTATTAATGTAATATATAACATTTATAACAATTACATCACAGTTGTTATCTCAGGTCACGCCACTTTAAAACACATTTTCTGTTCAGGCATGTAAAACATAAAAGTATATAAAGTTAATGCTCACGTAAAGGGCTAATAACGTAATACAGTAATCCCTCGCCACTTCGCGGTTCAAGTTTCGCCTCAGTGCATTGCTGATTTTTCAAAAATATTCATCGAAAAATAATAAAAACAAAAACGGTTTTCCAGGATGCCAAACAAAGAGAGAAAAGCTCTCAGAGGCTTTGTACATACCCACAGACACTCAGACAAGGCACATGATTGGTTCTCGAAGGACATAAGTGTTTCTCAAGAGCTGAAAAGCCGTTTGCCGCAGTCTCAGGGCTCTAGCGCCTTTCTTTCATGCTTTTTCGTGAAACCGTATATGAGCACACATCTGCAAGCTTGAAATGGGCTGTTTCACCTTGTTTCCATGAAACATGATAGGACACTGTGTGTTTATGTCAGAAATCTCGGGAAAAAAAGCTTTTTTTACATTATTTTATGCTGAATAATATAAAATATGATAGTTCATATTAAAGGCGAATATGTTGATAAAAATATGATTTACACTCGAATACCTGATGATTTGTGTGGTTTTTTTTTTCCCGTTGTTCTATTGATTAAAAGAAGGGGCGAGGTAGCCTATCGCCACCACGCTCCCAAGCATCGTTCAGGCCTGCCTCATTTTTTTTTCTTTTCTCTATGTGTTACTAAGTTGGTCATGACCATAACCTGTTGAGTGAGGTATTAGTAAGGTTAAAGTTAAAGTTAGTATAGACCAATTACTGATTCTAATAAGTTTGTTAAAGAATAAAGTGATAATTATTGTTTTATTATTTTTCTTTGTCATGTGCTTTATTCACAAATGTCTTGTAAGTATGGCTATGTTGCATTGCTAATATTCTTTGTATTCTTTGGATTTAACCCTAAATATACACTGTGATTTGTGACCTGCCTAAGTTGTTTTGTAAATCTAGTTTACGAACCCAGAGTGCTCTTATCATAAAGGGTGGGATAAGAGTGCTACATAAGCACACATCCGACTAGCTTGAAATGGGTTGGTTCACCTTGTTTCCATGAAACATGATAGGACACAATGTGTTTATGTCAGAAATCTCGGAAAAAAAGCTTTTTTACATTATTTTATGCTAAATAATATAAAAGTTCATATTAAAGGCCAATATATTGATAAAAATATGATTTACACTCGAAAATCTGATGATTTGTGTGTGGTGCACAGTAAATTTTGCAGTGTTAAAATAACTAAGAGTTAAATTTAACACTGGATCCGAGTGTATTTGGTCCCACTTAGAATTGGTGATAAAATGACTCTTGAAATAGTGTTAACACCAATAGTGTGAATATTTCACTTTTGTAGTTTATCTACATTTTTATTAGTGAAAAAATCCCACTCAGTTAATAGAATTTTAAAACATTTATTGATCAAATAACTCCAATAAGTGTCAATATTTAAATCTGTGGTTTGACTAATTTTCTCTGCTACCATGTCAACTCAGTTTTGTTTTGTTTTTCTATTACATTTACATACATACATGGAATAGAACAGAACAGAAAACAACTTCAACATACCATTTAAGACCTTTATTAAAACAATGTCAGGCTTACATGCACAAAAAAAACACATCACATCTGCATAAAATGGTAATAGGGCACTATATGCATTGCGGAATCTGTTGTAACCATATTTCATTTGAACATACCTCTAGCTGAGAGACACCTTTTAAAATGTCGTGCAGTACATCCACAGCAAAATTGTCTGCCGTGTTGAAATACTTGAGTATTTAACAAACACACCCGTTTGATGCCATAAAAATGAGGTAGTGTAGGGTCTTATTGCTCCTGCTATCAAATCTTGTGCCTTGAGCACTATTTGAGTTGGTTCAACAGTTAGCCATTTCTCTGAAAATGTCTCTTCGTTTTGGCTTCCGAATTTAACAAAGCAAACGGATTTTTCAAATGTTCAATTGATCTTTCTATTCTCCTTTTAGTAGCAATGTCATTTGGAGACAGACAGAGCAAAGCTGCATCCTTGGTCTGACTCTGAATCTCAAAAACAACTTCCTCCATAGATTTACATTTAAATTTACAGCATTTGACAGACGCCCTTTATCCAGAGGACGTACATAAGTGCTTAAACCTCTAACATTGAATACATTAATGCTGGTTCACAAGGTTACATACTTAAGATACCATGAGTTTAAACCATTTGTTCAAAGTTGCAATGAAAGTGTCAAAGGTTTTTTTTTTTTTAAATGCAAAAGATAAGGAAGTGCTAGTTGAAGTGTTTCCTGAATAAGTAGGTCTTCAACCGCCGCTTGAAAATAGCCAGTGACTCAGCTGTCTGGACCTCTAGGGGAAGTTCATTCCACCACCTTGGTGCCAGAACAGAGAAGAGTCTTGTAGCCTCTTTACCCTGAGAGATGGTGGAACCAGTCGAGCAGTGATGGTAGATCGGAGTTTGCGGGGTGCAGTGCGAGGAATGATGAGGGCTTTGAGGTAAGAGGGAGCTGGTCCATTTTTGGCTTTGTAGGCAAATCAGTGTTTTGAATCGGATGCTGCAGCTACCGGAAGCCAGTGGAGGGATCGCAGCAGTGGGGTGGTATGCGAGAACTTTGGCAGGTTGAAAACAAGCCGGGCAGCTGCATTTTGGATCATTTGCAGAGGACGGATTGCGTTCATAGCCAGCAGACCTGCCAGCAGTACATTGAAGTATCCAGTCTAGAAATGGTTCTCCTGGTACAAAGAAGCAAAGTCTTCTGCAGTCAGGGAGGATGAAGAAGGTGAAGCCGGGGGGTTGAGCAGAGAAGAGATGATGATGTGGAATTTCCGAGGGTCATGTGAGGAAGCTTTAAGCTTTTCCTGGCAGATGTCACATCTGAGGAGAACTTGACAAGAAGTGTTCTGTAAAAATCAAGATCTGCATCAAGTTGTGATTTCTTCCACTTTCTCTCTGATCCTTAGTTGAGGAAAGACATGAAAGTATCTGTGGCTGAGTCCAAGGGTAGTGAGGAAAAAGACTCAGGATCAGGAAGGGAAGAAATAGTGCCAGAAGCGACAGATGAAGGGGAGACAGAGCGAAGGTTGTGGCGAGTAAGAGCGAAGAGGTGAGAGGTAGTTTTAGGTAGGATAGGTAGAGTGATGGTGAAGGATACTAGGTGATGATCAGAGACGTGTAGTGGGGTAGCAGTCACGTCTGTAGCTGGAGAAGGACGGGTGAAAACCAGGTCCAGGACATTGCCGCCTTTGTGTGTGGGGATGTAGCTGTTGAGTGTGAGGGAGAAAGAGTCGAGAAGAGACAGGAGGGAAGAAGAATGTAGCTTGTCAACAATAAACCTGTACCACCACCCCTGCCTGTTTCTCGTGGTGAGTGAGAGAAAGCATAGGCAGAGGATAAAGCAGCTGGTGTAGCAGTGTTCTTTGGGGATATCCAGGTCTCTGTTAGAGCACGGAAATCAAAGGGGTAATGGGAAGTTAAAGCAGAGATAAAATCAGCTTTCTTTACAACAGACTGACAATTCCAGAGCCCACCTACCACCACTGTTTGAGACTTACACAACAGAGGAGGGTAGATGAGGTTACTGGGATTGTACCTCTACTCTGTGGATGAGAGCGTCTGCGAGAGTAGGCCTTGAGTACAGAGATGGGTTTAATGCACATATCTGTAATCAAACAAGAGTGAGATTTAAGGTATCGTAGAATATATCAAACAGTACTAGACACTAATGTTAGAGAGAGATTCTGACAAACCTTCAATTTAAAAAGGTAAGCCCTGCCTCCAATTCACACCTTAACGGAGACTGAAACTACTCCTGATTAATCAGCTGAGAGAACAACAAAGACCAACACTATAAAATCAACAATGGTATAGAATATAACACAATTCAGGTGCACAGATATCCAAAGTGCTCTTATTTGACTTTAATAATATAGACGTTGTGGCCACCGCTCCAACACTGCCAATCTGATCAAATGATTGAGCACTAATTTGTCCTTTTGACTCAACAGTCTCACGGTTGTTAGTGGTGTCAATTTCTGGTCAATTTGCTTGGCATGTTTTGTATTCAAATGTTTTCTAAAACCTGAAAAAGTACCAAACACAGAACTACACCCTGTCTCTACAAATTTAACGCAAAGATTCTTTCCAGGAACAAAACCATGAACTAGTCCGAAGTGCCTAATAAGCAATTTTGAACCAACTCAGCCTGACAAACAAAACACTTCAAAAGGACAGAAAAACTTAAGGCACCTAGCTAAGCAGCCTTGCTCTAACCTCAGGAACACAAGGACTCTCTTTCACTTTGCCAACATCTATTTTGTACACAGTGGTCTGAATGAAAGTGTACATGTTGTGTAGCATAATGTTGTAACCGGTGCCAAAAACAAAATGTGCTCATCAAACAACTCATCAAAGGCACCAAGAGTTGACTTAAATGGAATGGCATGCTGATCAAGAACGATGAAGTACTGGTGAACGGAATTCTTCTGAGGTCCCACGGCCAGTAGATAGGGCTGAGCAATAGCTGTGATTTCTCGAAAATGCTCCTCAATGTTTGTTCCACTCTGAGAAATTGAAGAAAACCATCACCAATATCTTAAATGTAAAACAGAAAAATTCAAACAACCAAACAAGCAAACAAACCTTTTTGAAGACAACAAGGTGCTTCTCTGCTTGAGACACAGACACCTTTCCTGGTCTTTTCTGGCCTTGGGCATAAGGTGGGATCAGATGCAACAGAAGAATTATACAAGAGAGGTCACTATCCCAACCTGTATAAACACAAAAAAAACATAAAAAAATGTATGGGGACTAAATATTTCACCTTTAAATTAGAAGTTCACATCCAGAACAAAATTTTACTCACCCCCTTGAGTGATCATGTCTTTCTTTCAAGATCAACATGACAAGATCTTCATGTCTTTCTTTCATCAGTCGTAAAAGAAAATGTTTAAGGAAACCAATTCAGGATTTCTGTCCATATAGTGGACTTCTATGGTGCCCTGAGTTAGAACTCAGTGCACCATGTGTTATATTTAACCTCAAATGCTCATCTTGTCTAGCTCTGGATCAACTATGTGTATTCCAGTTCAAGACAGGTATGTCGAAAAACTCCCAACTCATTTTCTCCTTTAACTTGTAATAAAGTTACATTTAGACAACACTTTACCAAGCCTTTAATGTCTTTGAAGCATGGAAAGACTTGGCAATATATCACTTGATTGCATGGGGTCAAGAACCATGTTGCGGCGAAAGTCGAATGTCAATTTCATTTTCTTCTTGATGGTGTCATCAAAAGAATGGCCCATGAATGAAACTGCTTCCTTGCATTCATCCTTACTCAATATGGTCTCTGGATTAAACTCTGACTGCCTTTTACAGTTGGTCCACCAGACCCCGCATCAGCAGATGCTCCTTGTCCTGATTAACAAACCATTTTAAAAGCTTTAACACTGCTTTAAGAATGATAAATGAAGATAATCCTTAAAAAAGGCAACATTGCAACAGAACTCCTGAGAAAGATGGCGGAATGAGATATATAAATAACGAAAAAGGTATGAAATTTTGGACACATTGTGCACATTGTGTAAGCCTCTTTGTATAGTTTTGATCATAATAATGTTTCTTAGAGAAATACAAATGCAAATAAAAAAAATAAATAAAAATAAAACAAATAAAAAGTCTTTCAATTCAACAGCAAAATACACCACCTGTAGCATGGGTACTGTATGTGAGATGAGCAGCATTACACAGTATTAGAACTCAAAGCTGACACACATTTTTGGAAAAGGGGTCACTGAGGTAAGGGAACAAAGTCACAATTCCTCTGGCATATTTTTCTTTGACCTGCCTTGGTGGTGATGTACTGCAGTAGTAAAAAATAAAAAAAATTAAAAACATTTAAGATAAAAAAGACAAGTTTAAAGAACAAAACATTTTTAGATAATATAGCCACCGGGTAATGATCATGAAGATTACCCATTCTTCTTCATGTCAGCTGCCAAGATGTTGACCATTTTCCGCCTCGTTTCGTCCCCCAAAGACTTTGTTCGGTTGTATTCGTTTATTATTTCTGGACAAGGATGGTTTCCACCAACTTATAGATTATAATAAAAAATATATATATATATTTTAGTCTCAAAAACTGTAAGTCTCGTAAATCAACTTCAATCATAGAAATATCAAATGAATGTTAATTTTTTTAAATTGATTAATGTGTTACTACTCCCCCCCATGTAAAATTACTAAAAAATTTATACCCACCATTTTAGCTTCATCGTCTAGCCTCATCCGTTTACTGGAGGAGCTTTCAATAATGACTGTATACTGTGAGTCAATGGATGAAGACAGGGACAGATTTGACTGCCCATGAGAGGCTTGTGGAGAGGCAGAATCCAAGTCTGGTTGCAGATACATTTTTATGGGGAATTATTATTAATTTATTATTTATTTATATTAATAGGAATGATGAACTTTGCACATCAGGGCACATGCAATGTGTGACTGTATATATAAAATTACTAGACATCCATAAAGTAACAAAAAAAAGCATATTCCTAAAATAATATAATGAAAATATATGTACAGCAGACAAAAATTCCTCCAGGCAAAGCTCGGTTATCTTGACAAATTTTTGGGCATCCCAAGTTTCACCTTAACCAGCATGCTCTGAAAGAAGTGACTAAGTATTACACAGATTAAAAAAGTGTAAAAAGGTTTCATGCACAAAATATAAATAAGTACAGAAATTCTGTTGCAGACGTCTGCATAGTCACCTCAGTATTTGTGATTAGGTCTAAGAATTGGTCATAAAAGGTATCAAAAAAAAGAATAATTCTCAAATACTTGAGTAAATACTTACAGTGATAGGTGTTTCACTTTTCATCTAAAGTTAATGATGCCATACAGTTTCTGATCCAAGTTGCGTAAAATAGTGAATTAAAAACAGCGACAATAATAATAATAATAATAGATTAATTGTGCAATATATGTGCTGTGCCATGCAATATGTAAAACATATGTTCGTGATTTTCTAATATAGTGAGTTTAAACACAATCACTCCTTACAAACAGTTTGAAGTTCACACCTACTTATACTAGCACTAATATATACCGCTCTGCTCATTTCAGCTAAGTGTGTGTCTAACAGGAATAAAATAAAACTATAATACCAAAAACACTAAGAAAGATAAAATAATAAAAAATTAGCTTTGAGTAGTGTTTATATGTTGATAAAAATATGATTTATACTCAACAATCTGATGATTTGTGTGTGGTATGATCATTTTAATGCAATCACGTGTTTTGAATGAATCCCTGCATGCATTTACAAAAGTGCTTCTCAGGAGCTGAAAGCCGTTTGCCGCAGTCTCAGCGCTCTAGCGCCTTTCTTTCATGCTTTTTCGTGAAACCTTATCTAAGCACACATCTGACAAGCTTGAAATGGGCTGTTTCACCTTGTTTCGATAAAACGTGTGTTTGTGTCAGAAATCTCGGAAAAAAGCTTTTTTACATTATTTTATGCTAAATAATATAAAATATAATAGTTCATTATAAAAACGTTAGCACAATTTGGCCCATATCTGTTCAGCCAAGCCACATATAGGCTATATATATGTGCTAGATAATACCCACATGAGGCCCAAACATAATTGCTATCTCTTATGGATCGCCCCCTATTTTCATGATTTTCGCCTACATGACCTACCCATCTAAAAAGTGGTATAGCTCCCACATACTTTGACACAGAGGGGTGAGGTCTCATTGGAAAGAGTTTCAGATACAAGTGTCAGTGTGATTCTAGGCCTTACTGACACTTATGCCCCTTTTCCACCGCGGCAGTTCGAGTGCTGGTTCGGAGTCAGAGCCTAATTTAGAACCAGTTCGACCGCCAAAGCACCGGCTCCGAACCAGGAAAAGTGGTTCTTAAGTAGCACCAAAACATTGCTGGTCTAGACTTAAGAACCGCTTGCGTCAGGAGCTGTGGGCGGGGCTACTGTTAGCGCATTTGATAATGTACCTTAAGTATACTAATGTTTAATACACTTTTACTTTACCGCGATATGATATATTATCAGCACACATGATAATAATAGCTACATGCTAAGGCTAAATTTTTTCTGTGTTAACGATAAAATAACGTTATGTACTTTATCGATTACAACCTCCGTTTATACAGATTACACGGAGCTGCACGTACACGTTTTATTCGCCGTGTTTGTATGCCAGTGTAGGTTCGCAAAGACATGAGCATTAACAGTAAAGCAACATCCGCCATTGTTGTTGTGTTTGTGTTTGCCGCTGCTGTGCTAACGTCACACTCGGCGCTGTGACGGCTCTCTAGCCGGTGGAAAGGCAAACCGGTGCTTAGAAGGTTCGCCAGTGGAACCAACTTTGAACCAGCACTAGCGCTAGCTCTGAACCAGCACCCGGTTCTTTCCGGTGGAAAAGAGGCAAAAGTTACAGAGGCTAGAATGGAGGGTTTTGATTTCTGAGTTGTTTACTGATAAACTGATTAATCTTATTTCTGTCTTTAATGATAGAAGGTAAACAACTGAGGGTCATAGCCACATGTCTTGGCTTTCACCAAAAAAAATTCAAGTCAAAAGACACAAAAATGGATTTTATATGAATATTTTTCAACGGACATGTCCGTTCATGTTTTTCTTGTTTATTTGTTTACTGTATAACTTTGTATTAAAAGACTGCATGGTCAGTTTAAAAGGCCTAAAACAAAGAGAACCCCTATGCCTAAAAGCCTGCTGTGAAAAAGGCCTGTAACCTGACACCCTGAGGCGTGAGAGTGTGAAAAAGTCGAGAATTGCGCAATAAAACCATTGCGCACCGTCTACTGCGCAGCCCACCCTTCATAGACGTGTCATGTTGCATATCGTTGGAATCGTCTCCTTATTGGCTAAATAACTGTAAAGGTCCTGAAATCGCTACTGGAGGGAGCAATTGTCAGTCAAATGGAGGGTGTCCCACATAGGATGGAGAGACATCATTGGCTTCTCAGCCGTCTATCTCTGCACCACAGGCGCCGATTGGCTCATGTGAGGGCTTGTTTGATTCGTTAGACCCTGGACTACAAATCTGACGCAACAGACGCGTTTTATAAGCCTCATGGGAGAAGTGAGAGCCGAAACAATGGACGGAAGTAAACTGCTGTTTACAGTTTTCGGTCAGAAACGTAATATTTGTGAGGCGAGCAAAGCGTTTTGGATTAAAAGGCATTACATATTCCAGTACCTTGGACTCTTGGGGATTTTTTTTACAAGCATTTGTTTTGGAAAATATTACCCTAGTGAAGAAAGGGAAGCGTTTAAAGGTAAGTAAACAACTGGACTAGCGCCGCCTAGTTCAGTTCACTATCAACTTGGATTTAATTAGTATGACGGCTATAAATCATATTATGCTTTGTGTGTGGGATTACTAAAATCCTGTGAGTCTAAGCTTTCAAACAATATAAAATTTAACCGTGTATTTAGAGGATTTAATGCTTAGAAGCTACAATGATGTTGATGCAGCCTCATTTACTTTACATGTTTGCAAATCAAGATACTTTTAAACTACTGTGTCTAACTACTAGCCGATATTATTGCATAGCTTACATGTACTGTTGGTGCTTTTCTGTTTTAAGTGCACAATTACGACGATAAACGTGCTTTCATTTGTTCAAGATATTATGGAAGAAGCTGGAATTAGGCAGCAAGTCACTGCATAATACTGTGTATTATGTTGCAATATTTTACAGACATACACAGAAAATAATTCACATTTGTATATTTTTTCTAATAATAATTTTATTGATTTCTTATTAGAACTCAAACAAAACAACAATAGAGCCAGTCAGTCAGCATACACAGTATACATTCAAACATATTAATAACAATATACCAACAATGTATTTTTAATGAGCGTGACTGTGGAAAGGCAAAGGGCAAATAAAAGCAGGTCAGGGTCGAGGTCTCGCTTGTTCAAGTAAATCCCACAATCCCATGTCCGCCAAAACAATTCAGATTTGTTCTGCAAGTCATGCGTAAGTTTTTCCAAAGGGAGAAGATTAGTCACTTGTGCCAAACACATCTCTAGATTTGGTACCTGTGGAGATGACCATAGAATAAGTATGCATTTCTTTGCCAAATAAGAAATTAAATTTAACAAAGTGTGTGAAGCAGTAGTGAAATCAAGTGATGTTTTGCAGTTAAGTAAATATATAGTTGGGGACATAGTGAATTTTCTGGCCAGCATCTTCTGAACCATATCATGTACCTCATGCCAAAAAGGTTGAATTTTCTTGCAGTCCCAGAATAAATGCACAAGTGTTCCCATTTCAGATTTACATTTAAAACACTAAAAAGCTTAGATATGTTTGGGTACATTTTATGGAGGTGCACTGGGGTAAGATATGTACTGTATATGAATTTAAAGTTTTGCTCATGCACAGAGCTTGAGGTTGATTTATGAAAAACCTCCTCACACATATAGAAAGCCATTCGTCATCAGTATATGGTTGGCCCATATCCCTTTCCCAGACCTTTCTCAAAAGATTTAAGGACGAGGAGGGTTCTGATAACTGAGAGTACAGATGAGAAATCTGACCCTTTAATGCCCCTGGCAGAAGAAGACTATACTCAATATCAGAAAGTTCCCAGCGAATTTTCCCTTTCTTATTTCAGACTGAATAAAATGACCTAATTGGAGAAATTTGAAAAAAATCAGATTTAGGAATTTGGTAATCCGTTCTAAGTGTATCAAAAGATTTAAGTATCCTGCCTGAAAATAATCTGCCTAAATTAGAAATACCTTTTTCTGCCCAGGACTGAAGGCCGACATTGGCTAACGAGGCAGGGAAGTAAGGGTTTAAAATGATTGGGGATGCATAGTCAGACTTTTGGGGAGATGGAGATACTTTCTGGCATCTTCCCAAGCCAAAAGGGTGTTAAATAATAGAAAGTTTTCAACTACTAGGGGGACTTCTCTAAAGTTATCAATAAATGGGAGAGATGTTCGCATTCTTGGAGCACAGGCAAAGGATTCCATGCTGACCCACAAGGAATTGGTATCGTTCAGGAACCATCTAAGCATTTGTTTAATTTGAGCAGCCTAATAATAGAGCTGCATGTTGGGCAATGAACCACCCCCACACTCCCTTGACTTGAGAAGGGAAGTGAGTTTAATCCTAGGCTTTTTATTATTCCATATAAACTTACTGATAGCAGTGTTCAAATCCTTAAAAAAGTTCAGATTCAGATAACAGGGTATACATTGAAATAAATAAAGTAAATGGGGAAGCACATTTATTTTAATTGTGTTAATTCTTCCAAAGAAAGATATCGGTAAAGAAGTCCACCTATTCATATCTTGCTTAAGTCTTGCCATTGGAGGTGAGTAGTTCTTAAAAAATAAATCCATTAAATCGGAGGTTAAATGTATGCCCAAATAGAGAAATCCAGCTTCAGTAATGTGAAAGGGACATTGTGATTTAACAGTTTGTGGGGTATTTAGAAACGTGGCTTGGGATTTCCCTAAATTAAGTTTATATCCAGTAAACTGAGTAAAATGGTTGATTGTCTCCAACAAGTTGGGTATAGATAATTGTGCTTGCTTTAAGTAAAGGAGGACATCATCCGCATACAAAGATAGGCGGTGTTCCATCCCACCTGCCATCACCCCGGATGCCACTATGCATGCCAATACTTTCGGCCAGGGGTTCGGTGTACAAGGCAAACAAGAGTGGTGACAGCCTTGTTGGCAGCCCCTTTGGATCGAAAATCCACTTGATAGTAACCCGTTGGTGTTAACCACCGCTGATGGGCTATTGTAAAGGAGTCTCACCAATCTGATGTAGCTAGTAAACTTATGAAGTAAACTTATTGGCCGATACGAGACACAGTCTAATGGGTTCTTTCCTTGGTTAAGGATCAAGCTAATAGAGGCAGTCTTGCAGGAACCTGGAGTAAGACTGTCTTCTAAAAGATTGTCAACTACTGGCATGAAGATAGTAGACAGCACATCCCAAAATTTTTTGTAAAATTCCAGAGGGAAGCCATCCAGGCCTGGTGCCCTACCACTAGGCATAGATTGGATAGCCACAAAGATCTCCTCTTTTGTTAGAGGAGTATTGAGAGAGGCCTGGTCTTCATCTGAGATTGAGGGTAAGGGTATCTTATCCAAAACTGTATCAGGGTCTTGGGGTGTACAGATTCTCATAGAAGTTTTTAAAACTGGAATTTATGTTAGCTGGATCATATGAGAGAACTCCCTCGGCAGTTTTGATGGCCTTAATGGATCTTTCAGCTTGTTCAAAATTAAGTTGGTATGCTAAGAGATGATTAGGTTTGTTCCCATATTGGTAAAACCTTTGGTAAAATTTGAATAATTCAAATTTAAATTAGATCTGGCACCGGTCAACAGATTCCAGTTATCTTGTGTGGGTGAAGTTTTATGAATCAGTTCCAATCTTTTGACATCTTCTCCTAATTTTTTACTGTTCTCTGCCTTTTGTTGTTGTTTTTTTTAATGCCAAGCAGTAAAAGAGATAATGTGGGCTTTCCACATTTCCAATAAGATGATTTTGGGGATGAGAATTCTGATAACTAAGTACACCGGATTATGGTCCGAAAGAACTATTGGACCAATTTCACAGGACTTCACACAGTTAACATATCTATAAGGCAAGAGTAGGTAGTCTAATCTGGAATAAGAATTATGGGGAGAAGAAAAGAATGTATAATCCCTGACACCTCTCTCCATATGTCCACTAAGCCTGAATCATGACACATTTTTCAAAGTTTGCAAGGAACAAGTATTTGACTTTGTGAAAGATGATCTGTCTAACCTACCATCCATGACACAGTTAAAATCCCCAGCCATAATCCCCAGGCCATTGCACTTATGTTTAAACAATAGGACCATCTTTGATATAAATTCAGGGCTGTCCACATTTGGGGCATACACATTTAAAACAGTTAGAGGCTTACCCAAGATGTGACCGGTAATAATAACAAACCTGTCTTCAGGATCCTGTTCAACCTGTTCTAAAATAAAAGGAAAATTCTTAAGTATCAAAATGGCCACACCATTTTTATTTGATGAGAACGAGCTAAAATATACCTGACCAATCCAGTCTCGTCTGAGCTTTAAATGTTCTGTATCTGACATACCTTTTCTCTCTTCAAGAATGTTAAGATTTTCTTTCTTTTTTTTTCTTTCTTTTAACTACAATACCCAAGCCCTTCACGTTCCACGTGACTACCCTAGTCTGATCAGACATACAGTATATCAGTGCTGTTTAAACTAATTGAATGCTGTGGGCTGACAGAAGTAAGATTGTGACAAAATAACTCTGTAATACGATTGGCTCTCCTAAACATAAACAAAAAATAGCCAACCCTCTGCATCAACACGAAAAAGCCACAAGTGTGTTTAAAGGGGTGGTAAAATACGTTTTTTTGGAAGTTTTAATGAAGATGATCGAGCAGAACCTGTTCAAGAACGGGCCAAATATCTGTCGCAAGAACTATTAACCCAAAACCATAACTAAACATTGGCTTTACTATAGTAGCCAAATCAAACACAGAACCATGTTTAGCATGCCTGCAGATAAACAAACATGTAGATAAACAATATATAAAAACTCTAATCAAAGAATAATGTACACTAATTCCAAGTTCGCTGTTGAGATAAAAAAAAAGTTTGTAACGTTAGGTTTTTGTTGGATAACGTTAAGTATGAATGAGAATTTACATTTACAGCATTTGGCAGCATTTAAAAAACTGGTTTGTGCAGAGTCAAACAGCGTTGTCATTTGTCACTTCCTTGCTACGTCGCACAATTATCAAAACAAACTATTACAGTAAAACACATCGACGAAAAATAAATCATACTTACAGGTTGTGGCCTGTAAACAGCTTCTGTTTTTAAAGTTGGAACTGCTCCATCTTTCAGGACAAGCTGTTGGGCGAATCCTGCATTGAACTTGTGAAGATTGCGGAAACTTTCCTCCGTAAAATGTGCAGCACAGAGAGTAATTTGGGATTTGGGTAATATTTATGAGGGACCGAGTTAAAAATAAATTTTAACCATTGATCCCTAACTTCCCCGTCGATAGGAAGGCTGAACAAAGTGGACCTGCAATCCGGATGAAAATAACAGCGTTTCATCGGCATCGCGGCAACGACACTCCAGTCTACTAACTATACCACAACAACTCTTCTTTCTCCACAGCAATATAAAATGGCCACCCCCCCCTATTTAATATTCACGGAGGAGGGTGTTGTATGGTGAGATCTATTTGTGTCTGTCCAGCAGGTGGCAGTAACGTAAGGTCTTGGCACTGTTAAAAGCCGGTGAAGAAGAGCTATCGGTGCTCACCACTGTTAGACACGTAACGTATGTATGTTTGGCTCCTGTGATGTGTCCCAAATAAAGTGACCATCAAAGAATGACTTCTCTGTGTGTTTGCTGGTTTGTATTATAAGATACAAAAGAGGGGTTTATGTAAATATCAGGGATAGTGACATCAGCAACCCTGGAGGAATGTCGTGTAGTCCTTACCTGTTTGCTGTAGTCCTTAGAAATGGATTTCTTTTAAAGCAAATATCTCTCTTTGCTGAAATCTTTGAATGTTGTAACTTTGCAGATGTTGTTTAGGCTCAAACATGAACATAACACAATAGCTAAAGTTAGAAAAGTGAAATCATGTTTTACCACCCCTTTAAGAAACATGAAACGCCCTCGAAGTGGGGAAAAAAAAACCGGGAACAATCTTTTGAAGCACAGAAGAACAGGACGGAAAAGATCACTCGGCTGTGTAGCGATTTTGGCTCGCGAAGCAAGGTAAATATTTATAAGGTAAACTATAACGTGTTATAGTAACTTCTAAATATTTTAACCTAAGTTGAAATTAACGGTACTGGAATTAAGGTTACGCTTATTTGGTCTGTTCGTTCGGCAAACAGGCCGTGTACCTTTATTAATTCTATGAAGGCGGTATCTTCCTGGCCAAGAAAGATTCACTTTCCTTTTACTGTATACCGTAATTTAAATTAAATTAACTCAATAGAGCATGTAGTTCAGACCAGATATTGCAGGTACCTTAATTTGTGAGTGATACTCAGAGACAATCACTTATTTGGCACAAAAATATGGCATTTAATGAATGAGACAAACACAACATAAACTAACTACACAAACAAACAAAAGAAATAGGGAAAACGAAGATTAAAATAAAACAAAAGAAATTAAAAGTGGGGAAAGGGAGGAAGAGACTGGAAGAAGAAACTAGAGAAAGGAAGGAAAGGAATGGCAAGCTTAGACTCAAAAATTAATCACACCCTAACTGGGAAATCGTCACACAAACTTAGTCACCTTATGATTCAATGAAAGATTCCTACTTAAAATTACGCATCTAAATTGATTGGTAGAAGAAACGGTTACTTGCATTGGCTTACTGCACAAGAGTTCGGATGCAACAGAGAAATCTCTGAAAAGTCAGTTAGGGTGGGGTCAGACGTTCTTCCAAGTTCTCCTGAAGATCAGAGCAGTTGTCGTTCTTGGAAGTGAAGCTTGCTGGAACTTCTTGGAAGGAAGATGGAGTCGTCTCCAAGCTGTTCCGAAAGTCTGACCACGGATTAGTGGTGTTTGTGACAATTTAAAGGTCACGAACTCCACCCATCTTTGGGGAGATGACCAATACTTCGGTCAGGATTTTGGAGGGAAAAACTCCCTTTGTTTCAGGTGTCTGTGGGTGTGGTTTAGCTATCAAACTTTTAGATGACTTTAAAGGTTGATCCAGGGTGTATTAAGATGGTATGGCGCCTTTCGTGCTCAAATAAAATACACCATTGTTTGAAAAATGAGTAACCGATAATTTTGTGGTCATTTGGATACTAAACATGACGGGTAATGACGGTATAACGGCAGCGGTACATTACATACATAGATCAGTAATCGAAGGGTAACTGATGTTAATACGATATTGTGTTCTTATAAAGGCAAAGAAACAAAAATGAAACATAAACAAGATGCACTTTCATTAGGGAAGTAAAAAGAAAACGATAGCTTCGTATACATTCTGACTTCAGACCTTAAAGGGGCATACGGCATTAGAACAGGTATACATTAACATGCCATGATCAGTAACTAGAGTATAACTGATGTTAAATACAATGTTGTTTTCTGACACATGAATAAAATACACCCTTGTCAGGAAATTAAGCAGTAAGTAATTTTAAGTCAGGCAAGCCTTCCTTGAAAGAAGAAACCATTACAAAAAGGGTTATAAGAATGAGAACCTTAGAGTACCTTATCTTCGGGTTTTATTAGTAAAAGGAATGTCTCATTGTGTGTGTGTGTGTGTGTGTGTGTGTGTTGAGGGCCCCTAATCAGAGAAGCCACATGGGGTTAGCTGGTCTTTGTGTAAGCTCCAGTCATTCTGGAGCCAGGTGTGTGTGTAGCCCTCAATAAAATCGTAAAACTGTAGACCAAGACGGATGTTCTATGCGCTCTCTCTATCTCGATGACAGGGGAATCTGTGGGAAGCTGAAGCTTTCTCAGGAAGCCCAACAATCCTCATGTTTTTACGGCGGCCCCGGTTTTCCAGGTTAGCCACTTTAGCCTGCAGTTGTTCCATGGTGGCACTCAGATTAGCCATCTGCTTGCTATGTGTGCTCTCCGTGTCTTCCAGCGCGGAGATCCGTTGCTTGGCTGTATTTACCCGTGTCTTGGTGCCAGTAACTCGTGCAGTGAGGGCAGTAAATGCGTTTCCAAGAACTGCAACAGAGGAAGCAATATTTCCTAACTTACCCTCAATACCGTCTAACCAAGTACCAACAGCCCTAATTTCATGCAAAATAAGTGACGTGTCCGACTATGCGCTAGCACTGGCCTCTTCCCCTTACCCATCACGTGCGGAGGGGTTTTTCTTTTTCTCCTTATTTTTCTGTGATCTTGTCGACGAAAAGATAGGAAAATCCTTATCCCCAGCACTCTCCATTTCACTTCACGTTATGAAATAAACACAGAGTATGCAAAAAAACAAAGCTAGATAAGAAAATTCGGAGTTTCAAAGCGGGGTAAAACTCTTAAGCTGCCATCTTGCTTCGGGTCACGCGACCACCCCCCACATTTGTATATTTAACCTTCTGTTATTGGATGACCAACCTCACACATAAATGAACGATTCACTAAAAAAATCCTGGATTGTTCAAAATCCATTCAAGCAGGAAGATAACAGAATTAACAAAATGCACGTCTGCTTTTCATGTCAGTCATAGCATGCAAGCACACTGGATACTACACAAGAAAACATTGGTAAGGATCTGAAATTCATAAAAGCTTAAGGATCACAAAGATAAATCACAGATATTCACTATATGGCTAAGTATTTGTGGAAACCTAACCATCGCTCCTATATGTGGACTTTCCCGAACTGTTGCCACAAAATGTTGGAAGCACACAGCTGTTGTAGATTGTCTATGCTGTAGCTTTATTATTTCTCTTCATATCTGTACCGTCACCCTCACAAACACTCTTCTGTCTGAATGGGCAAATCCATTCATCAAAATCTAGTGAAAATCTTCAGAGAAAAGTTAATTACTGTAAAGTTATAAAATGTAAAGTTTTGTTTCATATGATGTGTAGAGATAGATAATTGTATATTAATGTTTTATGTTATAACAGTATAAGGTGGGTACTACATCATTGGCGTAGTGTTAGTGGTTCAATATCAAGTAGGAATATGGTAGTAGTTTTGGACTTATACCAGAGAGCACTGCTTTATACATCGGATTCTGAACAGATGTTCTCAGATGTGCAAATATCATTCTGTCAGAACTTGACCACAATATAGTTCTGCATTACTTTGCCAACAAAGTTTTAAAACCTATTAAATTGTATAGTTTTTCTACATATTTCTGCAATCGCACTTGCTTTCTGACTCTCCTATAACTGTATATCAATGGGCACCAAAAGCACATTCGAAAAGTATCTTTTCAATTTTATTTATTTTTTGTCCATACCGGTTAATATTAGTTTTATACTAGTAAAGATTGCTTTTGTTGTTTTTAAAAGTCACATGTAGCATTGGTGTACGTTACAGGCTCATTTACGGAGGTTTGTCTTGGAGGCCAAATGTCTTGAAAAATAATCTATAGCTTTTGTAACATGCACTTCACTTTGCATAGTGACAGCATTACCACATGGGTTGTTCATTATCATTGTTTAATTATTCCTTTAGACACATCTATAAACTGTGAATACACGGATGAACAGTGTTTATAAAGTTTTGTTTAGATTAAAGCGGTGTAACTGTTTACTATGGAAATTCGCTACATAAAAAAAGACATACTTATAATAGCTTGTAAAAACACATTGAACACTTACCGTGTCACCAATAATCCTGATTAATTTAAAATGTTTATTTGATTTTTTTCAGTTTAAATATTTTATTATTATATATTGGAGAGTTGTATAATAGTTTTGCTTGCAGCTCATTTTACCTCAATTTTTTAAAAACTTTTGACATTCTAATGTTGAAACAACAATTTCAATTCGGTTCAATTTTATTTATAAAGCACATTTAAAATCCACCTGAGCTGGCCAAAGTGCTAAGAGGTTTTTTACATGGATATAAATTCAGCAAAAGTAGAAGCAGTTCTGGCTGGTGGCGGCAAGCTATTCCACAGCTTAGGGCCCGCTACTGCGAAAGCTTGATCTCCCCTGCATTGCAGACGGTGACCATTTTGGGATTGTTGTAAAAAAAAAAAATTATAGTAGAAATAATTAAAATATTATTCCTTACAATACTATAACCAAAGTAAAGTATTAGGCCTTGCAAAATATTACAATTGCTGTCATAAGACATATGTAGGTGATGTTGTAGGCCAAAGATGTTTATTGTAACCAGATTCGGGGCTGTCAGGCCTAGTCAGTCTGAGCACATTTGTAATAACAAATGTGAACTTGTTATGAAAAATGGGAAAGACAGTGGTTCTCAGACCTTGGCCCATAGCGATAACATGTTATGTAGAATGGAAAAGACCATTGTTCCCAGACCTTAGCTCATAAATTGTTATGGAAAAATGAAGAAGACCATGGTTCTCAGACCTTGGTCCATAGCGAAAACATGTTATGTAGAATGAAAAAAAACAGGGGTCCACAGACCTAGGCCCTGACAACTAAAGGGAGGAAAATCCATAAATGGGCATGTGGTGCTCATAAACTTGTTGTGCAGACTGAAGAAGGCCCAGGTGTTTAGTCTGAGGTCATGAAAAATAAGGGGAGGAAAATCCATAAATGGGCATATGGGTGAAAGGTAATGGGAAATAAGGGGAAATTGGGTCAGTGTATTTATAAAACATAGGAGGTTATGCCAGTAAATAAGGTGATATGGCACCTGGGCTCCTAGGAGTGCCAGGGTATATATTGAGAAGATATCTGAGGCTCCAAGCTCTTCAGGGGCGAAGGTGTGGGGGCGCGCGCGTGTGTGCGCGCGGGTGCGTGCCCGTGTCTGCGTGGCAAAGGTGGATGTTTTTATTTTTGCAAGGACGTCGCGAGAGTTCTTGTTTTTCTTGATGGATTTTGCATGACATGCTCTTTTTGGGGGTTTTCATTTGTTACTTTTAATTTGGCAACTTTGTTACTTTTAATTTGGCAATTTCTCTTATAATTTGTTGGCTGATTGACCACAATAAAGAAGTCATTCTCATCCAGGCCTGGGGATTTTTCTCAGTATTTTTGTAGTAATCATAGAGTTAACAGTTAAGTCTAACTAAAACAGTCTTTAGTAACCAAAAAGTCTAAGTGTGGAGATCACCCTGCGATGTGTCGACTTGGAGACCGGCTCTGAGTTCCGACAGGATCTAAGTGATCTTGAAGGATTGTACATAACAATCAAATCAGATAAATATTTGGGAGCTAGATTATTGAGAGCTTTGTAGACGAATAGCAGAATCTAGTATTCGATACGGTATCGGACAGGCAGCCAGTGCAAAGAACGTAAGGTTGGTGTAGTATGGTCTTGTTTACGGCTACCTGTGAGTAGACGGGCTCCCGCATTTTGAACCAGTTGAAGAGGAGAGATGGAAGAGAGAGGTAACCCAGAGTACAAAGAATTACAGTAGTCAAGTCGAGTTGAGATAAAAGCGTGGATAACTGTTTCAAAACTTTGACTTTAGCTAACCTGCGAATGTGAAAGAAGCTGGTACTATAGTGTTGATTTGTTTGTCTAATTTAAGGCCATTATCTATTTGAAATCCTAGATCTTTAACAGTAGAAGTAAGATAAGGAGTAAGAGTACCCAAGGTTAATAGAAACTTCATCTGGGTGCTCTTTTGGCCCAAATTGAATGATTTGGGTTTTATCATCGTGCCTCCAATCTCTTGTATGTCGAGTTATCGTTGCTTTAATAGGTACATAAAGTTGTGTGTCGTCCGCATAGCAGTGATGCAACACCCCTAATTTGTGCATAATTGATCCGAGAGGTAACAGAAATAAGTACAATGAAATTATACTCTTAAGTATCACATACTTAAAAGTTTAAGTTAATCAAAAATAATAATTTTATAAAACTATTCAACTAACTTAAGTATTTTAAGTTTCTAGTACTTTTTTCACTTTTTGATTTTATTAAACTAAGTTGACACTACTCAATCTATTTAATTATTTTGAGCATTTGGATTTAGTGTTGACTACTTGACAAAGCAGAAATCATGCGACGATGTAGAGTTATTTTCAATTCTAATTTTTTAAGCTTCTAAAGCGGGAGACTTATTTGAGTGATTCTGTGCCATGTCTAATGTAAAAATGTATTAACAATTCTTTATTCAACAAAACACACCAATTCAAGGATTCGTGAGAATTACACAAAGATTGACCATAATCACTATCAGAAGTGTTTTGAATCGTGCTGTAGACATGCTCAAAATTTTCATTTATTCTATCCCTTAGATGTAAGAAATCCCTAGAAAGTCTTGAATGTTGATATTTTCTTCATCTTAGACTCATGAGCCAAAGGAAACCAGTCCTTAAATCGACCGGCATGCTTTCTGCAGACAGTAACCCTTAATTAAATCTTGCAAAACATGGGGATTTAAAAAAAAATAATAATAACTGACCCAAACAACATTTTTTAAGAAAGTAAACGGGCATTTTGGAGAATGTTATTATTAATTATATTGTAATTTTATACTATTCTTGAAAAAAAAATCTTAACACATATTGATAATTAAGATCCAACCTTCATGAATTTAGTTGAAGTGAAATATTTTAAAATATATAATTTAAAATGTTTATTTGATTTTTCAGTTTAAATATTTTATCATTATATGTTGGAGAGTTGTATAATAGTTTGCTTGCAGCTCATTTTACCTCAGTTTTCAAAAACTTTTGAAATTCTAATGTTGAAACAACAGAAATAAGTACAGTGAAATGTTACTCTTAAGTCACATACTTAACACATACTGCTAATAGTTTAAGTTAATAAAAAATAATTAGTTTAATAAAATCAAAAAAGTGAAAAAAGTACTAGAAACTTAAAATATATGTTAGTTGAATAGTTTTATAAAATTAAGTTGACACTACTCAATCTATTTAATTATTTTGAGCATTTGGATTTACAGTGTTGACTACTTGGAAAAAGTCCAGGTTTCACCAAAGCAGAAATCATGGGATGTAGGATTATTTTCAATTCTAATTTTTAGCTGCTGAAGTGGGAGAATTATTTGAACACTTCTGTGCCATGTCTAATGTAAAAATGTCTTAATTCTTTATTCAACAAAACACACAAATTCAAGGATTTCTGAGAATTACGCAAAAATTTAACATATTTTGAACATATATTGAACATATCAGAAGTGTTTTGTAGTGCGCTGTAGACATGCTCAAAGTTTTCAATTATTCTATCCCTTAGATGCAAGAATTCCCTAGAACATCTTGAATGTTGATATTTTCTCCATGGGTGGTGCTGGTGGTGGGAGGTGCTGGGAAGGGGGTGGGGTCTTGGGGATGGGTTTTTAAATATTCACTCGTAATCAAGGTTAAGTTTTACTCTTACTTCGGCGAATTCAGCTAGGAAATAATCTCAATACAGTTGTCTAAAATAAAACAGATAACATTTTATTTATTTACCCAAGGCCATGCTCTCTTAATGTTTAGAAGCAGATCGTAGAAGTTCTGTTCCGTTATGGGATTTCCAAGGACGGGAAGTCATAGCCAAATGTCGGAAATTCTCACTTTTTTTACCTACACGTGGGTGGGCGTGTCCGCTCAGGGCGTGCATGCATGCATTTGCGTGTGTACGCGTGTTTGCTCAGGGGGCGTGTGCTCTCATGTGCGTTTGCTCAGGGTGAGCATGTGCATGTTTTTTGCTCATGGGCGTTTGCTCACGGGGGTGTGTGCGCATTTTTTGCTCATGCACGTTTGCTCAGGGGCGTGTGCGCTTGTGTGACGTTATAGATAGTACCCATTGACTAACGATCAGTCTGAGAGACACCTCCTAACACAAATCTTGATTTGATAACCATCCAGTCTGAGGGGAGGGAGTAACCCTATCACAAACCACCCATCAAATGAATCAAACACGAGTTTTAAGTACTTGTCTCCTATCTAGTCAATCAAACATGTGGTCTTGTTTTACAACCCTGTTTCCTCTGAGGGGTCATAAAACCCCATTTTTAAAAAAAACTTATGGCCTTGTTTTACAACACTGTTTCCTCTGAGGGGTCATAAAACCCCATTTTTAAAAAAACATATGGCCTTGTTTTAATTACTTGTAACCTATCTACTTGAAAGCAGACACAATGGTGTCAATATGAAAGACGGGGTGGTGGGAGGGAAAGGGGGCTCTTCAACTACTTGGAGTCAAGACATACATCTGTCAGATCAAAGGTATGACCTTTGACCCATTCCTATCAGTAAACATTATATAATTAGTCATAAACATTTATTCCAGTCATAAACCTTTATGATTTTATTGTTTTATTTTTTTATGGTTTTATTGGGGGCAATAAAACTATGGCAGCTGTCATGGCAATAAAACTGTCAGCTGATGGAAGGTGCCACTTATATCTCTCTCACACTTCTGAGAGCTTCACAAAACAGCTGTATTTATACTGAGATTAAATTCTACACTGGTGCACTCTATTTAAATTTGGACACCATTTATAATTTTCATTCCACTTCACAATTATTTACCACTTTCTTTCTGTTTATTTTATAAAATCCCAATAAAATATTTATTTTATTATTTTGTTTTTATTTTTCTTTGTGGTTGTAACATGTCAAAATGTGGAAAAGTTCAGTGGGTATGAATACTTTTGCAAGGCACTGTAGTTATCCATTTTAGCTGATTTTTTACTGCTGTTATGTGGCTGTTTCAACTCTTAATTGTTTTGTGTTTCTACACTGTAGATTTGTGTTTTTACACTCCAGAAGATGATCACTTCTTCATGATCTTATTATATTTGATACATTAGTGACTAATTTAGTCACATACTATGCAGTTTCTATTCCCTGTGACTGCTGAATAACAAAAATCGTTTGTCACATAAAAGTGGTGTTCTTTTTGTATCTTTTATTTGTATTTTATCTATTACACATGTTCCCTAATCAAATGCTTATAACAATTTTTTGTATGCTTAAAACAGAAGTAAGTTTAAATTTTGGAAGTTGGCTGAAATGTCACTATACTCATATTTTCAAATTTTATAATAATAATTTTTAGCATTTATTAAAACAGATGATCAAATGAAATCTTTGAATATTTGTTGATAATTAGCTCATTAAGCATTGAGGCACTGGCTTGCTCAGAAATGACCAAATGCTTAGCTCAGAAATGACCAAACTGAGAGAACTGCACCTGACTGTGAAAACACTGAATCTGACTGGGAATAAACTAGGATAATCAGGTGTGAATTGTCTCTCTGCTGGACGGAGGAATCCTCACTGTTAACTGGAGAAACTGGGGTAAGATTAACTCACTAAAAACAGAGTTGTTTTGTACCTGAATTATCAGTAACCATACAACATGGAGCACAAATACTGTAACCTTGGGTCACACACTCACAAAAAAAGTGCAATTTGTTTTGTGTTAACTATGGAGCACACAGTCAGAGATTGGTCATTTGAGAGTTGAAAACCAGAATTGCAGTTGGTTGAGGAGTGTAAAGGACTAAAACAAAGTCAATTGTAGTAAAGATGCTTAACAATATGGTTGCTGTGTCTGTAAACAGCCAGTTTCCATTTCCTTCTAAAATCTTTCCATGAGTAAAATAGCTTCAAATATCACCATAAATAAATGAATCAGACAGTTATTATGGCACTGGTTTCAGCTGATTGGACATATTTTTATGTTATAGAAGTTCTGAGCAAATGCTGGCTTTGAGTTTTCTTTTCAAACCTGTGCCCAACCTGTTTTACCTAAACACACTACTGGTTCAGTCTCACAACTGAACAGCATTAAATTTTGGTCAGATAAGTATATCTTGTGATTGTTCAAAATCTGTTCATGAAGTGTGTCTCTACAGGTTGCGTGATTGTGGCTTCTCAGAGGGCTGTACTGCTCTGTCTTCAGCTCTGATATACACCTCTTCACATACGAGAAAACTGGATCTGTCCTGTAATGATGCAGGAGACTCGGGAGTAAAGAGTCTGTCTGCTGTGCTGGATGATCTTCACTGTAAACTGGAAACACTGAATAAGATAATCTCATCTCATGAAGAAGAAAGTCAAAGAAAACATTCAGCTGCCAATGTGGGAAAGTGTAGCATGACACCAGGAGTAGGAGTAGGACCAGGTTTGAGAAAATTATTGTTGTGTTTCTGAAGAAGGATGATTTCTAAATAAGATGGGAGAATTTGCGGTAGTGATGAACAGTATTTTCTTACCCCAGTGCTTCTTCTCTCCACTCGATCAAAAAGACTAACCTTCTCTAATGTGCCGCTCTTTATTTTAAATGAGTTTTTTACTAGAAATCTTGGTCTTGTTGATAAAGATGATCCCAGCTGTGTGTAAGTCTTTGCTTTTGAAGCATATTGTGTTGTTGTTCATGATTTATTTTATATGACCTTGCAAGAAACCCTTGACAAATTGGATTTATATTTTGTAGTACATCTTTGTTTGTGTCCAGGTAAACTGGATAAGTCCAAAAGGAGGTCTTAGGTGTTGGTTGATGATGTATATGATGTACAGCCCTAGCCAAAAGTTTTGAGAATGACACAAATATTAATTTTCACAAAGTCTGCTGCTTCACTGTTTTTTTTTAGCTTTTAGTCAGATGTTACTAGACATTTAATTTTACAAGTGTCAAAAGAGTTTTTCAGAATTTGTGTTTTTTTATTATTAAATCCATATAGATCATAGTGTTTGTTATTTAAAAGAACACACAAAAAACAGCTCCAGTGTTAAGCTAAGTTATGTGAGGGGTAAATAATTGCTCATTATCCTGTTAGAACTTGTGGAAGTTCTCAGCTGTAAATTACGTACACTTGAGCAGAACTCAGACACTTGTGTCAGTGGAAGAGCGAAATAAAATGGACAAGAACAGTTTCAAGACCTTCAAATTATCATCTGGAATTATCAATGTTTCCTTCCATTAATGGACCAGTGCTGTTACACTACTAATCTGTATCCTTGGAGTGCAGTCGAATTATTGGACTGGTTTTGATGGTTTATGTGATTAGTTTTTGTTTAACATTGTACAATGTTTTAATAGTTTACCCGTGTATAGTATACAATCACTGTCCACTGGAATGTCTATACTCCTGCATTTTATGCAGTTACCAGCCATGAAGTCGCTCGCTTTTCATTTTAGTTTAAACTTTCTTCCTTTTCAAATGGTATGCAGGCATTTGGAGGTGTATTTTGGAATGTGCAGATACAGGTAAAGAGATTCAGTTAATGTCCACATCAAACATCAGAATGAAGAAAAAGTGTAATCTTTGACACAAATCATTAATGTTTCTTGGTGCCAAATAAGTTGGTTCAATTATTTCAGAAATCGATCATCTGAACATTTTTACACAAGCAGTCTCTATGCTTGAGTTAGAGTCTGTGTAAGCTCTAATCTGTCACAGTTCTTGGTGTATTTTTGTTAGTTCTTTATGTATGTTTTTTGTTATTGTCCTTTTGCAGGATGGTTAAAAATATTTCTAAACTTAAAAGTCTTCGTCCAAGGCATGTTTCTTGAGCTCTGTAGTCCATTTCAGTGCTCTTCCTGTCAGGTACAGCTTGGAGATTTTCCCTGTCTAAACACTAGGGGGACGTTTTGTCTTGTGCCATGTGCTTTTGTTCCCGTTAGCCCCGCCCTATCCTTATCCAGTCCTGCCTCTGCACACCTGTCCCTTGTATTTTCAATAATTCCCTTCCCTATTTATACCAGTTGTCGTGTGTTTTTTGCTGAGTCCTTGTGTTCATGGTGTTGTTTTGTTTGTTTCGTGTTCCTAGTCCTTTCGTGTTCCTCGTGTTCCTCAGCACAATGAGGGAAACTGCCCCACGGGTATTATGGTCACTTCACGTGATGTCACGTGGTGTCACATGTAGCCCCGCCCCAAAAACAAGCAAAATTTAAAATTTGCACAACATTAACATGTGACATATCAAAACACTCAGCACAGTGAGTGGAACTGCCCCACGGGTATTATGGTCACGTCACGTGACGTCACGTGATGTCACATATAGCCCCGCCCCAAAAACAAGCAAAATTAAAAATTTGCACAGCATGGACATGTGATATATCAAAAAATTCAGCACAATGAGGGGAACTGCCCCACGGGTATTATGGTCACGTCACATGACATCACGTGATGTCACATGTAGCCCCGCCCCAAAAACAAGCAAAATTAAAAATTTGCACAGCATGGACATGTGATATATCAAAACACTCAGCACAATGAGGGGAACAGCCCCACGGATATTATGGTGACGTCACGTGACGTCACATGTAGCCCCGCTCCCAAAACAAGCGAAATAAAAAATTTGCACAACATGGACATGTGACATATCAAAACACTCAGCACAATGAGGGGAAATACCTCACGGGTATTCGGATCACTTCACATGCTCATGTCTGCTCACCTCCAAACGTATTGGCACTCTAGCGGTCCAGTAGCTTTCACAATCCTTCTGTCCACTCGCCTCCAAAATGCACCGGCCTTTGGGAATTCTTGCACCGTCAAAGCCAACATCGCAATGAACTTCACAAATCTAGTTATGTTGGCTTTGTAGAAGCCAGCATTCTGATTTCCGTTATAAGCTTATTATTATTATTCTTAGACAACAATTTATTAAAAAAAATGCGGCCTAGGGCGTTCGAGCCACATGCACCAAATTCGGATATGTCGTAGACCCTGGTCTGAAGTTTGTTGCTTCTATTTTTCTAAGCGATTGGAATTCCGGCATTCCCGGTTCGGAAGCTCAAAGTGGACTTTTTTCCCATAGACTTCCATTCTAAACTTTTGAGATTTATAACTCGGCAAGTTTTCAAGCGATTTACACCGAACTGGGACAGGTTCTTTAGGACCTTACTCCGGACAAAATTTTTATTTTGGAGTTCCGACGGAATTTTCGGTTTTCCCGTAGTCGACGGTCGTACATCCCATAGACTTGAATAGGGAATTCCGAAAAGTCCTCTAAGCTCTCACACACACAACATTAAGAATTTGTCCAAACCCTCAGTAGCCACTTTTTGCCAAAAGTATTGGCACTCCACCGGGTATTCTGGTGACGTCACTCAACACCACGTGACGTCACGTGTATCCCCGCCCCCAAAACAAGCGAAATCAAAAATTTGCACAACATGGACATGTGACATATCAAAACACTCAGTACATTGAGGGGAACTGCCCCACGGGTATTCTGGCCACGTGACGTCACGTGACGACATGTGAAAATGTAAAATTTGCACAACATGGACATGTGACATATCAAAACACTCAGCACAATGAGGGGAACAGCCCCACGGGTATTTTGGTCACGTCACGTGACGTCACGTGTAGCCCCGCCCCCAAAACAAGCGAAATCAAAAATTTGCACAACATGGAAATGTGACATATCAAAACACTCAGCACAATGAGGGGAACTGCCCCACGGGTATTCGGATCATGTCACATGCTCATGGCCGATCACCCCCTAAAGTATTGGCACCCTAGCGGTCCAGTAGCTTTCACAATCTTTCTGTCCACTTGCCTCCAAAATGCACCGGCCTTTGTGAATATTTGCACCGGCAAAGCCAACATCAAAGTTTGTCTCGACGAACTTTACAAATCTAGTTGTTATTATTATTCTTCTTAGACAAAAATTTATTTAAAAAAATGCGGCCTAGGGCGTTCGAGCCACATGCACCAAATTCGGATATGTCGTAGACCCTGGTCTGAAGTTTGTTGCTTCTATTTTTCTAAGCAATCAGAATTCCGGCATTCCCGGTTCGGAAGCTCAGTGGACTTTTTTCCCATAGACTTCCATTATAAATTTCTGATGTTTGTTTTTCGGCAAGTTTTCGAGCGATTTACACCGAACTCGGACAGGTTCTTTAGGACCTTACTCCAGACCAAATTTTTATTTCGGAGTTCCGATGGAATTTTCGGTTTTCCCGTAGTCGACGATCGAACATCCCATAGACTTGAATAGGGAATTCCGAAAAGTCCTCTAAGCTCTCACACACACAATACATCCAACATTAAGAATTGCATGTACTGTTCTATGCAGTATAATAAGTAGATACCCATAATTACTCCAGTATTGACATGAAATGTCCAAACCCTCAGTAGCCACTTTTTGCCAAAAGTATTGGCACCCCCTGGGTATTCTGGTGACGTCACTCGACACCACGTGACGCCACCATTAGCCCCGCCCCCAAAACAAGCGAAATTTAAAATTTGCACAACATGGATATGTGACATATCAAAACACTCAGCACATTGAGAGGAACTGCCCCACGGGTATTCTGGTCACGTCACGTCACGTGAGGTCACGTGACATCACGTGAAAATTAAAAATTTGCACAACAGGGACATGTGACATATCAAAACACTCAGCAGAATGAGGGGAACTGACCCATGGGTATTCTGGTAACGTCACGTGACTTCACGTGTAGCCCCGCCCCCAAAACAAACGAAATCAAAAATTTGCACAACATGGACATGTGACATATCAAAACACTCAGCACATTGAGGGGAACTGCCCCACGGGTATTCTGGTCACGTCACGTGACGTCACGTGAGGTCACGTAAAAATTAAAAAATTGCACAACATGGACATGTGACATATCAAAACACTCAGCACAATGAGGGGAATTGCACCACGGGTATTCTGGTCACATCACGTGACGTCACGTGTAGCCACGCCCCCAAAACAAGCAAAATTAAAAATTTGCACTACATGGACATGTGACATATCAAAACACTAGGCACAATAAGGGGAACTGCCACATGGGTATTCTGGTCACGTCACGTGATGTCACATGTAGCCCCGCCCCCAAAAGAAGCGAAATAAAACATTTGCACAACATGGACATGTGATATATCAAAACACTCAGCACAATGAAGGGAACTGCCCCACGGGTATTCGGATCATGTCACATGCTCATGGCCGATCACCCCCTAAAGTATTGGCACCCTAGCGGTCCAGTAGCTTTCACAATCCTTCTGTCCACTCGCCTCCAAAATGCACCGGCCTTTGGGAATTCTTGCACCGTCAAAGCCAACATCGCAATGAACTTCACAAATCTAGTTATGTTGGCTTTGTAGAAGCCAGCATTCTGATTTCCGTTATAAGCTTATTATTATTATTCTTAGACAACAATTTATTAAAAAAAATGCGGCCTAGGGCGTTCGAGCCACATGCACCAAATTCGGATATGTCGTAGACCCTGGTCTGAAGTTTGTTGCTTCTATTTTTCTAAGCGATTGGAATTCCGGCATTCCCGGTTCGGAAGCTCAAAGTGGACTTTTTTCCCATAGACTTCCATTCTAAACTTTTGAGATTTATAACTCGGCAAGTTTTCAAGCGATTTACACCGAACTGGGACAGGTTCTTTAGGACCTTACTCCGGACAAAATTTTTATTTTGGAGTTCCGACGGAATTTTCGGTTTTCCCGTAGTCGACGGTCGTACATCCCATAGACTTGAATAGGGAATTCCGAAAAGTCCTCTAAGCTCTCACACACACAACATTAAGAATTGCATGTACTGTTCTATGCAGTATAATAGGTAGAATCCCATAATGACTGCAGTATTAACATGAAATGTCCAAACCCTCAGTAGCCACTTTTTGCCAAAAGTATTGGCACTCCACCAGGTATTCTGGTGACGTCACTCAACACCACGTGACGTCACGTGTATCCCCGCCCCCAAAACAAACGAAATCAAAAATTTGCACAACATGGACATGTGACATATCAAAACACTCAGTACATTGAGGGGAACTGCCCCACGGGTATTCTGGCCACGTGACGTCACGTGACGACACGTGAAAATGTAAAATTTGCACAACATGGACATGTGACATATCAAAACACTCAGCACAATGAGGGGAACAGCCCCACGGGTATTTTGGTCACGTCACGTGACGTCACGTGTAGCCCCGCCCCCAAAACAAGCGAAATCAAAAATTTGCACAACATGGAAATGTGACATATCAAAACACTCAGCACAATGAGGGGAACTGCCCCACGGGTATTCGGATCATGTCACATGCTCATGGCCGATCACCCCCTAAAGTATTGGCACCCTAGCGGTCCAGTAGCTTTCACAATCTTTCTGTCCACTTGCCTCCAAAATGCACCGGCCTTTGTGAATATTTGCACCGGCAAAGCCAACATCAAAGTTTGTCTCGACGAACTTTACAAATCTAGGTATTATTATTCTTCTTAGACAAAAATTTATTAAAAAAAATGCGGCCTAGGGCGTTCGAGCCACATGCACCAAATTCGGATATGTCGTAGACCCTGGTCTGAAGTTTGTTGCTTCTATTTTTCTAAGCGATCAGAATTCCGGCATTCCCGGTTCGGAAGCTCAGTGGACTTTTTTCCCATAGACTTCCATTATAAATTTCTGATGTTTGTTTTTCGGCAAGTTTTCGAGCGATTTACACCGAACTCGGACAGGTTCTTTAGGACCTTACTCCAGACCAAATTTTTATTTCGGACTTCCGATGGAATTTTCGGTTTTCCCGTAGTCGACGATCGAACATCCCATAGACTTGAATAGGGAATTCCGAAAAGTCCTCTAAGCTCTCGCACACACAATACATCCAACATTAAGAATTGCATGTACTGTTCTATGCAGTATAATAAGTAGATACCCATAATGACTCCAGTATTGACATGAAATGTCCAAACTCTCAGTAGCCACTTTTTGCCAAAAGTATTGGCACCCCCTGGGTATTCTGGTGACGTCACTCGACACCACGTGACGCCACCATTAGCCCCGCCCCCAAAACAAGTGAAATTTAAAATTTGCACAACATGGACATGTGACATATCAAAACACTCAGCACATTGAGAGGAACTGCCCCACGGGTATTCTGGTCACGTCACGTCATGTGAGGTCACGTGACATCACGTGAAAATTAAAAATTTGCACAACAGGGACATGTGACATATCAAAACACTCAGCAGAATGAGGGGAACTGACCCATGGGTATTCTGGTAACGTCACGTGACTTCACGTGTAGCCCTGCCCCCAAAACAAGCGAAATCAAAAATTTGCACAACATGGACATGTGACATATCAAAACACTCAGCACAATGAGAGGAACTGCCCCACGGGTATTTTGGTCACGTCACGTGACGTCACGTGTAGCCCCGCCCCCAAAACAAACGAAATCAAAAATTTGCACAACATGGACATGTGACATATCAAAACACTCAGCACATTGAGGGGAACTGCCCCACGGGTATTCTGGTCACGTCACGTGAGGTCACGTAAAAATTAAAAAATTGCACAACATGGACATGTGACATATCAAAACACTCAGCACAATGAGTGGAATTGCACCACGGGTATTCTGGTCACATCACGTGACGTCACGTGTAGCCACGCCCCTAAAACAAGCAAAATTAAAAATTTGCACTACATGGACATGTGACATATCAAAACACTCGGCACAATAAGGGGAACTGCCACATGGGTATTCTGGTCACGTCACGTGATGTCACATGTAGCCCCGCCCCCAAAAGAAGCGAAATAAAACATTTGCACAACATGGACATGTGATATATCAAAACACTCAGCACAATGAAGGGAACTGCCCCACGGGTATTCGGATCATGTCACATGCTCATGGCCGATCACCCCCTAAAGTATTGGCACCCTAGCGGTCCAGTAGCTTTCACAATCTTTCTGTCCACTCGCCTTCAAAATGCACCGGCCTTTGCGAATACTTGCACCGTCAAAGCCAACATCAAAGTTTGTCGCGACGAACTTTACAAATCTAGGTATTATTATTGTTCTTAGACAAAAATTTATTTTAAAAAAATGCGGCCTAGGGCATTCAAGCCACATGCACCAAATTCGGATATGTCGTAGACCCTGGTCTGAAGTTTGTTGCTTCTATTTTTCTAAGCGATCGGAATTCCGGCATTCCCGGTTCGGAAGCTCAAAGTGGACTTTTTTCCCATAGACTTCCATTATAAACTTCTGATGTTTGTTTTTCGGCAAGTTTTCGAGCGATTTACACCGAACTCGGACAGGTTCTTTAGGACCTTACTCCGGACCAAATTTTTATTTCGGAGTTCTGATGGAATTTTCGGTGATCAAACATCCCATAGACTTGAATAGGGAATTCTGAAAAGTCCTCTAAGCTCTCACACACACAATACATCCAACATTAAGAATTGCATGTACTGTTCTATGCAGTATAATAAGTAGATACCCATAATGACTCCAGTATTGACATGAAATGTCCAAACCCTCAGTAGCCACTTTTTGCCAAAAGTATTGGCATCCCCTGGGTATTCTGGTGACGTCACTCGACACCACGTGACGCCACCTGTAGCCCCGCCCCCAAAACAAGCGAAATTTAAAATTTGCACAACATGGACATGTGACATATCAAAACACTCAGCACAATGAGAGGAACTGCCCCACGGGTATTCTGGTCACGTCACGTGACTTCACGTGTAGCCCCGCCCCCAAAACAAGCGAAATCAAAAATTTGCACAACATGGACATGTGACATATCAAAACACTCAGCACAATGAGAGGAACTGACCCATGGGTATTCTGGTAACGTCACGTGACTTCACGTGTAGCCCCGCCCCCAAAACAAGCGAAATCAAAAATTTGCACAACATGGACATGTGACATATCAAAACACTCAGCACAATGAGAGGAACTGCCCCACCGGTATTTTGGTCACGTCACGTGACGTCACGTGTAGCCACGCCCCCAAAACAAGGAAAATCAAAAATTTGCACAACATGGACATGTGACATATCAAAACACTCAGCACATTAAGGGGAACTGACCCATAGGTATTCTGGTCACGTCAAGTGATGCCACATGTAGCCCCGCTCCCAAAACAAGCGAAATTAAAAATTTGCACAACATGGACATGTGACATATCAAAACACTCAGCACATTAAGGGGAACTGACCCATGGGTATTCTGGTCACGTCACGTGATGCCACATTTAGCCCCGCTCCCAAAACAAGCAAAATTAAAAATTTGCACAACATGGACATGTGACATATCAAAACACTCAGCACAATGAGGGGAACTGCCCCACGGGTATTATGGTCTCGTCACGTGACGTCACGTGATGTCACGTGTAGCCACGCCCCCAAAACAAGCAAAATCAAAAATTTGCACAAGATGGACATGTGACATATAAAAACACTCAGCACATTAAGGGGAACTGCCCCACGGGTATTCTGGCCACGTCACGTGACGTCACGTGTAGCCCCGCCCCCAAAACAAGCAAAATCAAAAATTTGCACAACATGGACATGTGACATATCAAAACACTCAGCACAATGAGGGGAACTGCCCCACGGGTATTCTCGTCACGTCACGTGAGGTCACGTGACATCACGTGAAAATTGAAAATTTGCACAACAGGGACATGTGACATATCAAAACACTCAACAGAATGAGGGGAACTGACCCATGGGTATTCTGGTAACGTCACGTGACTTCACGTGTAGCCACGCCCCCAAAACAAGCGAAATCAAAAATTTGCACAACATGGACATGTGACATATCAAAACACTCAGCACATTAAGGGGAACTGACCCATGGGTATTCTGGTCACGTCACGTGATGCCACATGTAGCCCCGCTCCCAAAACAAGCTAAATTAAAAATTTGCACAACATGGACATGTGACATATCAAAACACTCAGCACAATGAGGGGAACTGCCCCACGGGTATTCTGGTCACCTCACGTGACGTCACGTGTAGCCCCGCCCCCAAAACAAGTGAAATCAAAAATTTGCACAACATGGACATGTGACATATCAAAACACTCAGCACAATGAGAGGATCTGCCCCACAGGTATTCTGGTCACGTCATGTGACGTCACGTAAGGTCACGTGATGTCACGTGAAAATTAAAAATTTGCACAACATGGACATGTGACACATCAAAACACTCAGCACAATGAGGGGAACTGCCCCATGGGTATTATGTTCATGTCACATGCTCATGTCCACTCACCTCCAAAAGTATTGGCACCCTAGCGGTCCAGCTTTCACAATCTTTCTGTCCACTCGCCTCCAAAATGCACCGGTTATTGCGAATACTTGCACCTTCAAAGCCAACATCAAAGTTAGTCGCGACGAACTTTACAAATCTAGTTTAAGTTTGATGTTGATTGTGTTTAGGGGAATTTTTCCGCTTGGGTTTTGTTTGGGGTTGTTTTCTGTTTTTGTTTCTTCCTTATTTTGTAAGTATTGTTTTCAATTTGTGTTATCCAATACACTGTCACGTTTAAACTGCTAAAAACATTGTCAAAGCTCAGACTAATTATTCACATTTTAATTTAAATGAGATTAAACCGTAGTGATGGCGAATGAAGCTTTCTTGAAGCAGTGAAGCTTTCAACCCAATTGTATCGGAAAAAGGTTCATTACTCGAAGCTTTTCAAATCAGAGCTCGATGAGGGACCTCTACTGGTGAAAGCGCTATCACCGAATGTTCTCCAACCAAACAATGTATTAATTTTAAAAGCAAAAATTAATGGATTGACAAATTAAGGATAGATTAGTAAATAAATGAAACAGTATATTAAATACATGACCAAAGCATGTTCTATTTCATACGCATGGCAACTCCAAACAAAAATGTAATAAAGATAACTTTTTGGTGAATGTGGACATTTTGACTGTTTTTAGAAAAACTCCTGAATGTTGAAGGTACATAAGTGCAGACACACTTTTACACGATTATAAATCTGCCTTACAGACTACTGTACTGTAGACTAGATGGATGCTTTATGCTTAATTATGTTTTATTAACAATCAGGTGTCCACCTTTTCAGCATGACCATATAGACACAAGTCAAGCCACATTTGACGCACATTTGAAAGTGTGAACTCGTGAAATGGACATTGTAAGTGTTTTTGAATGAGTGACATCGATGATTGATGTACTATTGATATTATAGGCCAGCACCGTGAGCAAATCAAACACTGGACCTAAAAACAGATTAAGGATAGACCTTGTCTCAAAAGTATAAAGTGTGAACCATTTAAAAAAAAAAAAAAAAATCATGATATTAAGCGGCGCACAAAAGGCTTTTCTTGCATTACTATATTTTTCAGCTTATTACTACTATTTTATTTTATATATATATATATATATATATATATATATATATATATATATATATATATATATATATATATATACGTATATATATATATGACAAAATATACAACATGAAATGTTACATTGAATCATATAATTGCCCAATGATGAGGGAAATTTAAGTTATAAATTTAGGCTTCACAACAAAACCATATATATCCACCTTACTGGGCGAAATCAAATGAAAGTGTTCCCACATTTTAGATCTTTTTGTAACAGGCTCCATTGACAACTCGCAACAATAAGCTCTCCTAAACTCGCTATACAGTAATAGATTCCATGCAGTACTCCAATACAACACACGAGGGCGCGCCGCGTGTCGCGCACGATTTTAAACCTTTGAATCTGATAAAGAAGCAGTCACATGGGTGTGTGTGAAACGAAGCTTCGGACGTCATTGGTCACGTGATTTTGCCAAAACGAATCAAGCTTCGATACAAAGCTTCAATGAAAATCGGTTCATCTTTTTTGACACACGCCTCAAAGCTTCGGTGTCACTGGTAACCACTATTAAATTGTGTTTTGGTTTTCACTACGTCCTCCCTTTTTGTCATGACTTGAGCCGGTTGTGACAAGACCAATACTTTCTAGAGATAATTTCATTAATCTAATTAGACTGGTTGAAGATGTAATTTGTAGATAGTAATGAACTATTTCAGAGTAAATTCCCAGCTGTTATAATATTAGAGGTGAAACTGAAAGAACAGTATTTTATTAAACCTATTAATTTAATTTCCATGTATAGGTGCAATCCTACAGGCATTAAAAGAACATGGCAGCAGCTTAAAATGAAATATAAAAACAATTCAATCAAGGTAAACCATAAGCATATCATATGTAGGGTACCTGGCTTTACAAACATTTGACATATTAAATAACTAAATAGCATTGTGTCTAGCAGTGCAGCAGCATTTTTGACATGGCTCTAAATGTACATTCTCATTTGACTACTCAGCAAACAGAAAGAAAGCAGAGGCACGCAAAACGGGGGAGGACCTGCACCACCACCTCTGACAAATGCAGAGGAGATGGTCCTAAGCCTGAATGCTGGAAGGCCAATGGCTGAGGGAATTCCTGGGGAGACTTCATCAGAGCCATTCACTCCAGAAGATTTAAGCTCCTTCATAAATTGTAAGAGGTTTACCTACAGTAAGTTTTTAGTTTTTTATATAGACTTTTTTGTGATATTTATATTACTTTGGGTTGGGTTTTTCGTTGGTCCCAACAGATTCTTATGGTAATATCTGTCTCTTGGAGCTTCCTGTCCCAACAGACCCCCAGACAGTTGTAAGTAGCCGAATAAATACACCATAAATTGACACATAGTATTATAAAGTGTACTCTATGAAATGCTCATCTTCACAGGATGTTGGGGATGAAGAAACCGTTTCTGCTGCCACAGAGAGGCCTACAGAGGTAATGTTATTGTGTCTACACATCAAACAATCTACACATTCACACTTCATTTTTTATGTAGAGTAGCCTATAGAATCAACGTTTATATCTATAAATGGTCAGTCTTATCTACCCCCCCTCCATCAACTTCTGGTGCACAGATGAACACAGTTCAGTGATTTACAGTAAATGCCACAGTTAAATTCTGTAGAATTTTAGAACTACATTATGTAACTCTAATCTACTGTGTTCTCAGTTGCCAGTTAAGGAGTTATATAGACTTCTTATTAAAAAGAGAGAAAAAACAGCAAAGAACTTGCATACGATCTGGAAATCGACATTCTGAAAAAGCTAAAGGTGAGTGTATGGTCACAGGTGAATTCTAGGAAGTATTGAAACTATATTAAAATCTATCTTTTTCTGTAGGAAATAAAGAACACCATATAAATTGCTGTGATTTTGTTTTCATTTTCTTTTTTTGTTTTGTGGTGGTGGTGGATATCATGATTAATCTGAGAAGACATTGTGGCATCATATCCAGGACTACCCTTCCATCCTGGAAATCTGCAGGGTTGATGGAGTCTTTCTCAGGATCTTGTAATTGTAGGGCAGGGTGTTGCTCCCTTCTAATTATGGCAATATTATGGAGAACAACACATGCCACAATAATGTCGCAGGCCCTTTCAGGGGTTACCCTGAGGTGATGTAGGCGTGCTTTCAACAGGCCTATGGTCATCTCCACCCAGTCTCTCATCCTGCAGTATGCCACATTGAAGCGCTGCTGGGGGCCTGGTTCAGGTTCTGTGTAAGGGGTAATAAGATTTGGTCTGCATGGGTAACCCCTATCTCCCAACAGAAAGCCATAAATCTCTCCTGTAAAAAAGTTCACATTGCTTTAGAGCGGCATAGAAATTTCCCTGTAAGTGTGTAGTACATACATTTACTTACCCCTTTCCAGTCTGTTGCTCAGGGTTGACTCCCGATACATTCTTGAGTCATGAACAGAGCCGGGGCACTTGGCCTCCACATTTGTGATAATATGTGCAGCATCACATATGATCTTGACAGTGCAAAGAATGAGACATGTACAGTTTTGTGATGTAGTCTGATTTGGACAATGCAAATTGTTTAAAGCACTGTACAAACAATTTGAATTGAATATCAAACCCTTTTTTTTTTGCCAAGATCCTAGAAAAGGTCATAACACAGCAGTTATGCTCATACTGACATAGGAATAAAATTCATGAATTGTATCATTTAGGATTTGTGCCTCATCATAGCACAGAGCCAGCACTGGTTAATGTTGAAAATAACCTTAATGCAGCTCGTGACACACTATTCTACTTGATCGGTTTGAAAATGTTCATGAAAGTACTGGTCTTATCTGACTGAATGTTATCAGATTCATAGATCGAGAGTGTGACTACTCTAAACACTGTGACCTGCTCTAAGGTTATGTTCAGTGTTCTGCAAGGTAGAACACTTAATTTTTACTGCATAAAATGTGCAACATCCTATTACACCACCAGATGGTGACATGCATCCATCCATCCATTAATCCATCTTCTGTACCGCTTATCCTATGCAGGGTCACAGGAAACCCTGTAGTCTATCTGAGGGACTTAAAGGCAGGGGACACCCTGACTGAGGTGCCAATTGGAGGGTGCACACACACACACACACACACACACACACACACACACACACACACACACTCAATTAACCATTCACACACTACAGACAGTTTAAAAATACCAGTCAGAAAACGTTTTTGTACTGGAGGTGGAGACCAGAGGAGATTGTGCAAACTCCACACACAGGATAGAGGAAGGAACAGTATCCCAACCGCAGATATGCAAGTTAAATTTGCTAACCACTAAGCCACTGTTCCCCTGACATGAGTCTATACACCATTTGTCATCCAACAAAAAACTATGGAAAAGAAATACTTTCATAAATGCATTATTCCAAAAACATTTTGTTTGCAGAAATTCACATTGATTACAGTTAGACCCAAGGCACCTTCCAAAATTGTTCCTAATTTTGCACAGCACTATGATACTTACCTTTCCTTTATAAAAACAAATCAAGTTAACATTAATCTGCATATAAGTTGTTTACATACTTAAATTTTTGTTCGGATCATAGTTGACAATATGAAATTAGTTAAAAAAGGGATTTATATGCAATTAGCACTATTTATCCTTCTATACTTTATACACGAGTAAGTGTAAAGTACACAAGCATAACCATTTTACATTCAAAGATTAAGTTATACAAAATAGACCCGGTGTTATTTTCAATTCTAGATCAGTTTCACTGTTTCAGTCCAAATGTATTAAAATTATAAAGATGTATGAGAACCACTGACTATTGCAAAACCTCATAAATCACAGGACACCTTGAGGATTCAGGGGATGCTGCTCATTCCATAAAATCCTAAACCGAGCAAAAGTACACAGTCAATTCCAGAGTAAAATTAGCAAAATTCTATATAATAATATTTAGGCCCACATAAGACTGTTAAGACTCCATGTCAAAGTTTCTTAAATCCAGTCTTATAGGCCTACTGCCATGCACAGTTACTATGCTCCTACACTACGCGCTACATAGTAAGGTAGTCACCAGACTGAACATTGCTTTAAAATTAATTTCTCACCAATTGCTTCTTGTTTTTCTTGTCATTACAATAACTTTTTTTATTCTTTTTTGTTGGATGACAAATGTATGTGGTGGAAAACAAAACTTGAAGTACATTATAGCATCTTTCTACATTGAAAGCAGTCTTCATGCTTTCAATGTAGAAATATAGCTGCAAGCAGCGATGGCGGGGGCACTAGTGAGCCACTTAAGAGACACACCTTTGTCTGACCTTTTTGTCCACACTTAACAGCCGACAAATGTGATGTATGTGTCAAATTTCAAGTTAATCTAAGCACGCCAAAAGCCTTAAATATGCCTGAAATAAAAGTAAACTTTGACACGATGCCATGGCAACAGTGTTTGAGATATCAAAAATCCGTTTGCAATTTCACATTAGATTCAATTGCATGAATCCTCTAGGAGGAGTATTTGAAAGTTCATTGCATGCGACTGTGAAAAAATCCACCTTTGTGACTGACACTTTCTGGTGCCTTTTGGTGGTGATATACCCGGGACTCATAATAAGCACATCGATGCGATCGGAATCCTTGGCAGAACATACACACCGAGTGTCATCACAATAAGACATTTTTTGCTTTAGATATTAGACATTTCCTGTTTCTCTGAATGTGCCATAACTTTGTCGCCTCGCCATGGCAGCACCGTTCGAGATATCAAAAATCCCTCCGCAATTTAGCAAGTGCAATGTCTTGGCATCATGTTCACCACGTTTGATGTCAATCGCATGAATTCCCTAGGAGGAGTATTTAAAAGTTCATTGCATGCAACTGTGAAAAAATCCAATTTTGTGACTGACACACTTCCTGGGGCCTGTTGGTGGCGCTATACCTGGGACTCTCAATAAGCACATCGATGCGATCGGAATCCTTGGCCGAACGTACACACCGTGTGTCATCACAATAAGACATTTTTTGCTTTAGATATTAGGCATTTCCTGTTTCTCTGAATTCGGCATAACTTTGTTGCCTCGCCATGGCAGCACCATTCGAGATGCAATGTCTCGGCATTGTAGCGATTTTGCCTCGCGAAGCAAGGTAAATATTTATAAGTAATTGTAATGTGTTATAGTGACTTCTAAATATTTTAACCTAAGTTAAAATTAACGGTAATGGAATTAACGTTACACTTATTTGGTCTGTTCGTCCGCCGAACAGGCCGTGTAGCTTTTATTAATTCTATGAAGGACGTATCTTCCCGGCCCAGGAAGGTTCACTCCCCTTTTACTTTACACCGTAATTTGAATTAAATTAACTTAATAGAGCATGTAGTTCAGACCAGATGTTGCAGGTACCTTAATTTGTGAGCGATACTCAGAGACAAATCATTTGTGGCACAAAAATATGGCATTTAATGAAATGAGACAAACACAACATAAAACTAACTACACAAACAAACAAAAGAAATAGGGAAAACGAAGATGAAAATAAAATAAAACAAAAAAAATTAAAATTGGGGAAAGGGAGGAAGAGACTGGAAAGAAGAAATTAGAGAAAGGAAGGAAAGGAATGGCAAGCTTAGACTAAAAAATTAATCACACCCTAACTGGGAAATCGTCACAGAAACTTAAATTCACCTTATAATTCAATGAACGATTCCTACTTAAAAATACGCATCTAAATTGGTTGGTAAAGGAAACGGTTACTTGCATTGGCTTACTGCACAAGAGTCTGGATGCAACAGAGAAATCTCTGAAAAGTCAGTTAGGGTGGGGTCAGACGTTCTTACAAGTTCTCCTGAAGATCAGAGCAGTTGTCGTTCTTGGAAGTGAAGCTTGCTGGAACTTCTTTGAAGGAAGATGGAGTCGTCTTGAAGCTGTTCCGAAAGTCTGACCACGGATTAGTGGTGTTTGTGACAATTTAAAGGTCACGAACTCCACCCATCTTTGGGGAGATGACCAATACTTCGGTCAAGATTTTGGAGGGAAAAACTCCCTTTGTTTCAGGTGTCTGTGGGTGTGGTTTAGCTATCAAACTTTTAGATGACTTAAAAGTTTTATCCAGGGTGTATTGAGACGCTTTGTGCTCAAATAAAATACACCATTGTTTGAAAAACGAGTGACCGATAATTTGTGGTCATTTGGATACTGAACATGAAGGGTAATGACGGTATAACGGCAGCGGTACATTACATACACAGATCAGTAATCAAAGGGTAACTGATGTTAATACGATATTGTTCTTATAAAGGCAAAGAAACAAAAATGAAACATAAAACAAGATGCACTTTCATTAGGGAAGTAAAAAGAAAACGATAGCTTCATATACATTCTGACATTAGACCTTAAAGGGACATACAGCATTAGAACAGGTATACATTAACATGCCATGATCAGTAACTAGAGTATAACTGATGTTAAATACAATGTTGTTTTCTGACACATGAATAAAATACACCCTTGTCAGGAAAGTAAGGAGCAAATAATTTTAAGTCAGGCAAGCCTTAAAAGAAGGAACACATTACAAAAAGGGTTATAAGAATGAGAACCTTAGAGTACCTTATCTTCGGGTTTTATTAGTAAAAGGAATGTCTCATTGTGTTTTGTGTGTGTTTGTGTGTGTGTGTGTGTGTGTGTGTGTGTGTTCTGGTTGAGGGCCCCTATGAGTTCAATCAGAGAAGCCGCATGGGGTTATCTGGTCTTTGTGTAGGCTTCAGTCATTCCAGAGCCAGTT
The DNA here is from genome assembly GCF_022655615.1 of Tachysurus fulvidraco. NCBI lineage: Eukaryota > Metazoa > Chordata > Actinopteri > Siluriformes > Bagridae > Tachysurus > Tachysurus fulvidraco. The sequence goes on from NC_062536.1 coordinate 3,505,931, forward strand.
GTGTGTGTGTAAAACTGGGTTGCTCATAGGTTGATTGAAGAGTAGATGTTGAAATTTAGGGTGCCTGGGACATGAAATCTAAAATGACCTGTACCAGACGCTACAGTATCATGTTCACCACATTTGATGTCAATCGCATGAATTCCCTAGGAGGACTACTTAAAAGTTCACCGCATGAAATTATGAAATAATCCAAAATGGCCGACTTCCTGTTGGGCGGAGCTCATAGTTTAGAGCGCGAAAGTTGTTCGGGTTGATGAGATCTATATGCGTACCAACTCTCGTACATGTGCGTACATAATTGCTCAATCTGTGCACAAATGTTTGTTTTTTCATTACAGGGGGCGCTACAGTGCCCCCCTGCCATGCCCGTATTCCAGCCTTCTCCATCAGAATGGCAATCAATACAGCCTCATATTGTAATGTGGTCAGTCAGACCTCATTACAACAACCTCAAAAATTTGTCATTTTCTCAGAATTTGACATAATTGATATAAAAATATTTTAAGAAACAATACAACATCTTTAAAGCATCAACTTGCAGCCTTGACACCCTCCCCACATCCTTTCTCAAAAAGGTACTTAACTGCTTAGAAACTGACCTCTTAAAAATAGTAAATACCTCTCTGCTCACAGGCACTTTTCCAGAGTCCCTAAAAACGGCAGTTGTTAAGCCTCTCCTAAAAAAGAGTAACCTAGACAAAACCATTCTTAGCAACTACAGACCAATCTCAAATCTTCCTTTTATAGGCAAGATCTTTGAAAAGGTTGTTTTCAATCAGCTGAACAAATTCTTAAACTCAAATTGCTATCTGGACAATTTTCAATCTGGTTAGAGACAGTGCTCATAAAGATAAATGATATTCGCTTAAACTCTGATTCAAGTAAGACATCAGTGCTGGTGCTACTAGATCTTAGTGCTGCCTTTGACACGGTAGATCACACATAGACTGGAAAACTGGGTAGGGCTTTCTGGGATGGCCCTCAAATGGTTTAAATCAGTGGTCCCCAACCTTTTTTTCGCCGCGGACTGGTCAATGTTTGATAATTTTACCGCGGCCCGCTGGGGGTGGCGACTATACAATTAAATTAAAATTAATCATCTTAATTTAATTGTATTTAAACATGCCTTTTTTAACTCACTACAATGCTAAATCAGTGAGAACCCTGAGCTTGTTTCTTTACATCGAGACGGTTCCATCTGGGGTAATAGGAGACAATGACACCCAAAGTGTGTTGCTTATGTCCACTTTATTCCGTTGTTTTGTTTTGGTTGCTGTCACTGCATAAAACCCCGCTTCACACAGATAGCATGTCGGAAATGGCAATAGGGATTTGCTGTGGTGACAATCTCAGGGTATTTCGCTGTGACTTTAATCCAGAACACCGGCAGAGTTTCTAACTTTCTAACGACGTCTGTTTCATGCTCATTTTTGCTAATTTGTGGGTTAAATTTGAGCAAACACAATATACACGTACACCAAGCACTGTTAAACATAACAAAGTACCAGTGAACAGAGAGAAGAGCAATACACACCTTCTCTCCACCAAATCTACAACGCCACTGCCGCTTGCAGCCACTCAGCTCCAGATGTCCCCTAAACCCGGCCCGATATCATGATATTTTGCGCATGCGGGGTATTGGTGTGACTTTAGGTAGCGTCTCTCAGCTCCCGGTTAACCTCTCGTCCAGGGAAAGTCGCACAAAACCGGGAGAAATACACCACAGTAAATAAAATGGAAATAATTAATAAATAATAAAGACGGTTCCATCTGGGGTAATAGGAGACAATGACACCCGAAGTGTGTTACTATGTTACTATGTATGTACACCTATGTTCACATAGTAACCACTCTTTTTTAGGTTTAAATCATACCTAAAAAGGAGTGGTTACTATGTGAACATAGGTAACCATAAATCTAAGTGGACATCCATGACATGTGGAGTCCCACAGGGCTCAATTCTCACACCGCTTCTCTTTAATTTGTCTATGCTCCCAATTGGTCAAATAATGAAAAAGAACCAAATTGCTTACCACAGCTATGCAGATGACACCCAGATATACTTAGCCCTGTCCCCTAATGACTACAGCATGTAAGTGCATTGATGAAATTAACAGTTGGATGCGTCAAAACTTCCTCCAGTTAAACAAAGACAAAACCAAAGTCATTGTATTCGGAAATAAAGATGAAACTCTCAAGGTTAACACACACCTTGACTCTAGGGGTCTAAAGACACAAAACAAAGTCAGAAATTTTGGTGTAATTTTTAGAGTCCTTAATTTCAGTAGTCATGTGAAAGCGATAAGCAAATCAGCTTACTACCATCTCAGAAATATAGCCAGAATTAGATGTTTTGTCTCAAGACAGGACTTAGAGAAACTTGTTCATGCTTTCATCACCAGCAGGGTGGATTATTGCAATGGACTCCTTACTGGGATCCCCAAAAAGACCATTAGACAGCTGCAGCTCATACAGAACGCTGCTGCGAGAATTCTGACCAGAACCAAAAAAATCTGAGCACATCACTCCAGTCCTCAGGTCCTTACACTGGTTTCCAGTTACATTTAGAATAGATTTTAAAGTATTGTTACTCGTTTATAAATCACTTCATGCCTTAGGAGCGAAATACATTACAGATATGCTAATTGAATGTAAACCAAGCAGACTACTCAGATCATTAGGATCAGGTCAGTTAGAGATACCAAGGGTTCACTCAAAACAAGGTGCGTCAGCATTTAGTTATTATGCCACCTATAGCTGGAATCAGCTTCCAGAAGAGATCAGATGTGCTTCAATAGTAGACGCTTTTAAATCAAGATTAAAAACACTTGTTTAACTCTGCATTTACTGAATGAGCTCTGTGCTGCTTCACACTGACTGCACTTTTTATCCAAATCACTTTTACTCCTGTTTTATTCTTTTTAACATATTTTAAACTGTTTTTATTAAAATCACATTTATTTTCTTTAATTATTCTTTGTTTTTATCATTTTATCATGTGTCTCTTATTTTTACACACATATTTTTTCTCTCATAAATTGTTTCCTAATTATTATGTAAAGCACTTTGAATGACCTCTGTGTATGAAATGTGCTATACAAATAAACTTGCCTTGCCTCATATACAAAGCACTCTGGTGAACAAACCTCAAGCTGAACAGAATCTACTGTGGTATTTAATGCTGAAGAATTTCATTTTATACTGGATTTAGGGTGCATACTTATTTATAAATTACATTTATAATCAACTACTGTGTTTTCTGTTTTCATTCTCACACTTTTTGCACTTCCACCTACATTTTGAAGGTTTTTCTTTAAGCATAGAAAACAGAAACTGTTTGAATCAGAAAGGTATTTTTTATTAGTCACTGATGACAAACAAAAGTGATATTTGCAACATTTTGGCATGAACAATGTTTTATGTGAATCTTAAATGAATAGTTTTCTCAGAAAAGACCAAAGTTTACCACAAGTAGAGACTAATAGGCATTATGATGGGGAAATTGTAGATTTACATGAATTAGGTAGGACTGTCAGGAGAGTAGCATATTTAACATATTTTATCCATTTTTAATAATGGGTTTAAATAAAATTTAAATTACAATTAATTGTGTTTGGTATTTCATTTTCTGAAAAAACCTGAATCACACGTTTTTTCCTGCAAATTTTATAGCTCCATGGGCTTCATGTTTGTTTAGGTATATTCTATAATAATGTATCTTTGATGACAGGTATATTTATGATGAGGTCTCTGTTCATGTGTTAAAGAAAATAATGCTGACAAAAAAATACACACTTATGGGCTAACCTGCACTGTAGCTCCAGCAGATATGATAGTTTCACAGAACAGAACAGGGAACCTCATTGACACTGGAGGGTGTGACTATAAATATACAACCCGACAATTGTGGATTGTTTGGAGTTATTGTCCTCAAATAACACAATTTCCTCATCAAATTGTGTTTTAGATATGATAGCTTTAAAAAATAAACCTAAAAAAATGACATTAGTCCTTGTTAGCTGTTAAACCAATTTGAGCTTATATCAAACCTATTAATATCTACAATGTAGCAGCTAGACTTTTACTTGCATATGAACACAATCAGGGTTTAAGTCTCATACATTTTCTGAGTCAGCAGTGGTCAAAGTCATAAACTACAGCAGGGGTCTGTACGGAGCCGCACACCTATAACTATCCAATTATGTTTTGAAACTTATACAGAGTCTCAATCTTAAAGTCTATTTGGTCAAGTATTTTGTTAAACAGATTTGCTTTCTTGTAGAAATCTAAGGTTCAGATCTATCCCATTCATGAGAGTTAAAATTAGATGTTTTAATACTCTTGCATTTTGATTAAAATGTACAGCCTTTTAAATTGATTCTGGAGCTCATCCACCTTGTCAAACTTGTCCATATGCTTTTTTGTTTTGGTCTGACTTGGATCCAAAACACTCATCCTTGCTTAAGTATCACAAATGTAAACTTGTATTGCTGCAATAATCATGATATGACTAATCATAATATACATTACATTTTACATCTTTTAAGCACACTTTGTATTATTTTACTTAGTATTATTTACACTTAGTACCAATTAATTTGTTTTATATAGTCTGAATATATTTGGGTTTGTGTTCAAAAGATCAATATGGTACAGTACAACCAGTGAGATGGCACAGCCTTGAAATTTAGGTAACTCGCACTAAATGTTTGATTAAATATACCTTGTTTAAAGTAGTTGCATCAAAATCTTCAAAAAATTGACCATTCCAATACTTCTGGAGATGAATGTACTGTACAGTATATGTACATTAGTTTTACAAGTTATGTAATCTAATCCAAAGTTGTCTAAGTGTGATACTGAATATCTGCAAGTTCTAGATTCTTTTCGTTCTTCTAGATAACCATACCTTAGTGACTGAGAATCTTCACAGACACATTATGATACAGAATGCATAACAAGAAGATTTAGAAAAATGAAGTTGCACAGCATTCCAGATTTGCATGTTAATCAAGATCAATGGTACTCATGCTGTAGAAAACAACCTGAAATGTACACATTATTTATCTGTATAAATTCTTTACAGAATTTCCAGTGTTTTTAATATTATTAGCAATTGACAAAAATTGAAGTAAATTCACATCTACCTCAGAATATTATTTTGATGACTATCCATTCTTATAAGTATTTTAAAGTGATTTAAATCTATAACAATCAACCATGTTTTCTTACTGAACCAATTAATTTTCCACCACCTCCCAAATTCCACTCTCGCTCGTGTTTATAATATCCAATATCGAATAAAAGAGCATATGTTCCCTTTTGAATCTGGCTCCTCTTAAGTTTTTTTCTTTCCACTCTCACCATTGGCAACATTGGAGATCTAAATCTATATCTAGATTATTGTAAAACAATATTTCCTATTGTTAATAGTGTTTGAAGAAAAAAAGCTGAATTTGAATTTGTCCAATCAGAATTTGGAAAAGACTACAAACTGGCTGTACCCTGATATGGTGAACAGATACAAGTTTTGTTTGCTCACACATGTAGTGTAACAACTACTTAGTCTTCCATGATTAGGATTAAGGGCATTTGCCATAAGGAGAACTTGAAACTGTACAGCTCAACGTGCTTTAAGCAGTGGAGTTGAAAAACACAGATCTTGATCTAACTGGAAATTCAGACCAAAGTTTATGGTAATATTATTTTTTAAATTAATTTAATCCACTGCATGCAGTTTTGATTTGTCAGTCCTTAGTAAGACTACAATACTGCTTACTGGGTTCAGATGAAACAAGGAATGCGATCTGACTTGCATCATCTGAATATTCTTGGTAGATGGCTTGGTTACTGTTTGAAGTCCTCTCAGAGGCAACACACATTTCATCCTCATGCAGCTGGAGAGCTGAGAATTGGTATGAAATGGACCTGAAAGATGCAGAAATTGAGCCAATAAGGGTTACAGAAGAATAATAGAGGAGAGCAAGTCTAGAATGAATTGTGAAGTCATACCTTTGCCTGTAGTTTATCCGCAGTACAGTCATTGTAACTGCAGTAATGATAGCCATGACAGTCGCAACACTGACACTTATCACAATCATCAACCACACCGCCTTCTGGAAGTTACAGTTTTTCCGTTATTAAATATTGTGAAGTTCATGTATTAGATTAGTCTCAATTAGGTCAGCTACCTGCTCATTTTAGAAAAGACACCAAATCCATTATCACTACATCTGAATGTGGAAATGAAGGAATGCAATTTTACTCACTAGTCTATTAGGCTGATGGCTTATAAGGGAAGGCTGGCTGTTATTCCCACATTTCATGTTGGCAGCATCCATTTGGCGTGGGGGGCTAAAGCCACCCTCACATTTATCACTGGGGATCTTTCGATACCTTTACATATAATGCACAAGTGTCATTATGGTGAATGAGAGTGTTTAAATATACTGTATGTATAAATAAAATGAAAGTATGGAACTGCACATGCCCTGTGGTCTGGAGCTCTTCTAACTCCCCATTAAAACAGAGTTCCAGTGTTTTGTTTCTGAACTCAGGCTGTTTCACACATTCAGAGTTGTTTTCATGGAGATAATAACCATAATCGCTATAATAAAGGAGACAGAGATTTACAGTAGAGGCTGTTTCACTTGAAAGTCTTACATTCAGTGTCTCATATATAATCTGTTGATTTTGAGAAATACTGTATGTTACAGGATACTGCAGTCCAAAGGAAGCATCTCATTACCACATGTAATCTTCTCTGGAGCAGGGACATGGTTTCTGTTGCTTACTGACGACATAGTTATGTCCCTTTTGGCAGACGGACATCTTTTTCAGTCTTTGAAAAGTTTCTTTGTAGCCTAAGACACATCCATTTGTCTCTGAATCTTGTTGTTCGTCATCAGAATGGGCTAACCATTGTATGTAGTCCTGCTCGTTACCTGTTTCAACAGTCAAACATTTTAACAGTTTTTATACAAGATGAATTGCATAGATAACTATGTAGTTCACTGAATACTAGGCTTAAGGGTTATATTTTAGTGGAAGATTTTTCAAGCATGCTTTTCAATAGAAATAGATATAATATTGCCAATCTATATGGTTTATGGAATTCATTCATTCACAAGAAACCATCCCAAAATGCACACTCTGCAGATGTACAACAAACAAAAATTCAAAAGTTTTAAAGTTTACTTTTTATCTTTACTCCCAAACACAATATTTTACTCACATTCTCTGGTTAGAAGCTGCACAAAGTCTATAGTCACTGCAACCCACAGAGGCTGATCGTCATCATCAGGCCGATAACCAAACACACTGATTTTCAGAGTCTTAGTGCCAGGCTCAGATGTAAGGCCAGCAAAGTACATGGGATGCTCTGTGAAATTATAAGTCTTCCAACACTGACCTTCATCTGTGGAGAATCTGAAAACGCACACATACAAACACTGTTAATGAATAAAAGCATCAACAGTCATGAGCAGAAATATTACCCAGTCCTAAACATTAAATTAAGTTTCTCAGATACATGTTAACTCTTTTCTTAATAATTTATAAACAATATTGATTTGTAGCTCAATTGTGTACATTTCTGTTCCCCCTTAAACTTACTTTATAGCAGTGGTCTGTCGATCTTTGCGAACCTCCACAGCCACTATCAGTCCTCCTGAATCCAGTATGCTGTAATGGTGAGGCCCTCTCAGTGCACATATCCAGTTATACCCTCCATCCGAGGAAACATACACATCTGGCGGAGATGCTGAAATGGATTCCCCGACACTGCCTGTGAAAATAGAGGCTGTTGGATTCTGCACTGGGCGACATCATGTTAATTCTAGTGCTAATGCTATTTAGGTTCTGTTACCATGAGCTATGATCAAGCCAACAGCAGAAGGATGAGACAGAGGCAGCATGGGAGAAATGCCACTGTAGTGGCTGTGCTCTCCATGAATGTGCAAGTTACACTGAAACATACAAACAAAGGTTTTATCTCTGTCTGCTCTCAAATATGTTAGTACAAAATATAAATACCCGTTTAATGCTTTCTTCACACTCCACATTTTTTGGCTTTTTTATTGGCCCCCACTTTCCACCGTTATTGAATGTGATGACTGTGCAAATTCGTCCATCTGTAACAAACAAAATGTGTATAATAATGCGTAGGAGTAAGAAGCCTTTAGATAAAATGCAGTCAATAAGACTGTAGAGGTGAAATATAAAATGTATGTTAAATCATTATAACTGCCTCAAAGAAGTAAGTTTAGTAAATGCACACAGTAAATGAATATGTCGTACCCTCCTCAAAGACATTGGTTAGATATACTCCTCGCAATGATGTCACATTTGTAAAGTCACTCTTCCTTTCACTACCGAACAGATGCCGTTCAAGAGACTTGGTGTACAGGATGCCACGGTCATCAGACGTATACACTGTCCCAAAATATGTCTCATCTACAAGTATGAGATCCCAGAGTGTGTAAAGTGTTAAAAGGGAAAAAGAAGTATGAATTCTTCTAAACTTCTCTGTAAAAGAACACTATCCTTATCTAAGCCATTCATGTTCTAGTGTAATATGAAGTCTGACTCTGTTCTGACCCAAAAAAAATCAGCTGTCATGCTATTTTTCATATAGTAGTGACTGGTCAGCCCTTGTCTGCTAAGTACTTAGCAAACAGAGCATATAAAGCATTAGCACTTTGACTGTATATGTAGAAACAACAAATGGTTTAATGTTTAAACTGACATGATGTATTATTATATTTTCTGTAGCATCCTTAAGCAAGATTGAAATCATCATTTGAGAGAAAGATTGTCTGGTAGATCTGTACCTCCAGGACTGTCCACATGCATAAAGATCATATCTTCATCGCCATCCAAAACTGAGTAGAACTGAAAACAAAGTAGGAACATGCAGGTATGATAAAGGCCGCATGATACAGCTATGTGGATGTCTAGTTATGTGTGTGTGTTTGTGTGTGTGTGTGTGTGTGTGTGTGTGTGTGTGTGTGTGTGTGTGTGTGTGTGTGTGTGTGTGTGTGTGTGTGTGTGTGTTCCTTGCAGACTGTCAACATAGAGGTTGTGGGAGAAAGTCATTTTTCTGCTGAATCGACCAAAATGTATTGAGACCAACATCCTTATAAATCTCCAACCAGGTGAGTAAGCATTTCTGTGTGTGTGTGTGTGTGTGTGTGTGTGTGTGTGTGTGTGTGTGTGTGTGTGTGTGTGTGTGTGTGTGTGTGTGTGTGTGATATATAAACAACAAAGTATGATGTTGAGAAATAACTTCTGTTTTGTCCCCTTTTATATTTCTGACCTTGAACCATGTGAAAAGCTGACTGTATTGTTATGTTTCTGTAGTATGTAAGTTCTTTCACTGCATTAAATTCTTCCTCACCTGCTCTGAAGTGACTGATGGAAGCAAGGCTTTGGTAAATTGATCACCATGGTCCAAAGAAACATAAATAGCCCGAGAAGAACCCTACACACAAACACACATCATAATGAAATCTGAGACTACTGTAAATTACAGCCTATGATCAAACATTTAACTATGGATGTGTTTTCACAACCGGATTCTCCATTTCAGAGGTGAATAGAAATCCTCCAATGTAGCCAAAGGAGAAGATATTCTGAGCAATGGTTGTGAAAGTTTGCCCTAGGTCTTCTGTGCGTCTCAAAAAAAGGTCGCCTCGCCTGTCTGCCTCTACTACATCTGTTTGGAATCCCAAAGGCACAAAACAATGCAAAAAATACACAAAAACAAACCATTTAAACAGATTTTGTTTAATATATTTACATTTAACATAATTTTAATGTGATTTATGGGAATAGGTATAAACAAGGACATCTCACCTGTGACTTTAGGCCTATAGCTGAAAAAAAGACTGAAGCTGGATCCCCTTTTAATGACCAAAAGAGAATGAAATATATGAGTGATTAAAAGTCAGTGGAAAGTAAAAAAAAAAATTACATCATGCACTCACTGACCACTTTATAGGAAACACCTCTACATCTGCTCATTTATGCAATTATGCAATTATTGTAATTAAAATCATTCAGATATCAGTTAATAACTTCAGTTAATAAAAAATTAGAAGAAGAATTATTCTGATCTGTAACCAGATAGGCTGGTTTCAATTTAATTTTCAGTTCAATTTATCTGAAGAGCACTTTTAACAATTCACATTGTCTCAAAGCAACTTTACAGAAGTATAAAAAATTACATTTAAGATTAAGTTACATCTATCTAATTAAGTTAGAAAAACTCCCTCGCCACCATCATTATCCTCAGATCAGCAATAGCAGTATTTCAGAAACTGCTGATCATTTAGTCTCAGGATGTGGGGTAATTTATAGCGGAGTAGACAAGAGGGTTGCACGTCCTACGCGAAGTACGTCTTTAAAATTGAGAGTATGGACAAGCATAAGGGAGAAAAGAGAAAGCTAATAGAAGCATTTTAAAATGAATAAAGGAAATCTAGTACAGTGGTGTGAAAGTGTTGGCCCCCTTCCTGATTTTTTTTTTTTTTTGCATGTCACACTTTAATGTTTCAGATCATCAAACAAATTTAGATATTAGTCAATGATAACACAAGTAAACACAACATGCAGTTTTTTAAGGTTTTTATTATTAAGGGAAAACAAAAACCTACATGGCCCTGTGTGAAAAAGTGTTCCCTAAACCTAATAACTGGTTGGTCCACCTTTAGCAGTAAGAACCGCAATCAAGCATGTGCAGTAACTTGCAATGTGTCTATTACAGCACTGTAGAGGAATTTTGGTCCACTTATCTTTGTAGAATTGTTCAGCCACATTGGAGGGTTTTCGAGCATGAACCACCTTTTTAAGCATCTCAGTAGGATTCATGTTAAGACTTCTACTAGGCCACTCCAAAGTATTCATTTTGTTTTCCTTCAGCCATTCAGAGGTGGACTTGCTGGTGAGTTTCGGATCATTGTTCTGCTGCAGAACCCAAGTTCACTTCAGCTTGAGGTCACGAACAGATAGCCACACTTTGTCCTTCAGGATTTTTTGGTAGACAACAGAATTCGTGTTTCCATTTATCACAGCAAGTCTGCCAGGTCCTGAAGCCACAAAACAGCCCCAGACCATCACACTACCACCACCATATTTTACTTTTGGTATGATTTTCTTTTTCTGAAATGCTGTGTTACTTTTACACCAGATGTAATGGGACACACACCTTCCAAAAAGTTCTGCTTTTGTCTCGTCAATCCACAGTGTATTTTCCCAAAAGTCTTGGGGATCATCAAGATGTTTCTAGCAAATCTGAGACGAGTCTTTTATGTTCTTTTTGCTCAGCAGCGGTTTTCATCTTGGAACTCTGCCATGCAGGCCATTTTTGCCCAGTCTCTTTCTTATGGTGGAGTCATGAACACTGACCGTAACTGAGACAAATGAGGCCAGCAAAAACTTTTTCACACAGGGTCATGTGGGTTTGGATTTTGTTTTCCCTTAATAATAAAAACCTTCATTTAAAAACTGCATGTTGTGTTAACTTGTGTTATCTTTGACTAATACTTATATTGGTTTGATGATCTGAAACATTAAAGTGTGACAAATGTGCAAAAAAAATAAAAATATCAGGAAAGGGGCCAACACTTTTTCACACCACTGTATATACAAAAGAGACAAAATAAGCCATTAAACGTATATAAAAAATTTAGGGTGGAAAAGTCATTAAATATTACAGCAGCGGAGAATGGAATAGTTTTATAAATATTTTTGTCTTCTTTATATTACCAACTGTTACATTAAAAGACAACTTATGTGACTCATATTTTCTTACTCAAATGGTCAGTGAATTCAAACAAACTTTTCTTACCATAGCATTTTTCAGCAAATAGAAGCATGCAAAAAAAACAAAAAACTTTTTCTTCTACAACTCGTATGTCTACCAATAATATATATATATATAGATAGATACAGTATATCTACATTGATCTCACCATGTATAAGAGTAAACTCCATCATGGATTTTAGACCAACTCCTCCCAAAGTTCTGTGAGAGCCATAGAGAGCCCTGTAAAATTTTATATGAAAAGAAAAAAAAAAGTTAAAATGTGGGTTCTGCATCTAAAATGTCCAGTTAGTTTTTATTGTACTGGATCAATCAAAGATATTGATTGTCTTCTTCAGATGAACTTTTTATCATTACAACTGATGAAACACGTGACTCATCTTACTTGGTTCTAATGTTGTTGTTTTTTTAATTGCCAACAGACTACAGATATCTATAATAACATCTTATATTAATAAATATTTCAGCAGGAGATACTATTATATCATGTTAATTCCACAAAATGTTGAAAGTTGAAAGATCCTAAAAGGTCCTAAATTAGCCCCTGCAGGACAACGTTAAATTCCACATTAACAAGTGCTGTGTAAGTATGGAATAAATGTTAAATTATTTGTGTTGGATCAGTTGTAGCCTCAGATAATCAATCAAAACAAGATTTTGGCCAGAGATTACAGCTGACTGACCTGTGTGCAGATGACCAGCAGGTACTCTGAGTTTTGGTGATGGAAGGTAATGGGCTGAGATGGGTGGAATGGTAACTGTACTGATCTGAATGTCTTTCCCGAGTCTGTGGAAGTAAATATAAGTCCTCCTGGGAGGTTGGCAATGGGCAGCTCGGCCGTCAAAATCAACTAGAAAAATATGTAATTGGTACAGCTTCAGTAAAGCTTACATGTAAAATAAAAATAGGGTAAACCTGTCACATGCAGATAATAAAATAATAGATGAATGAGATATCTGTTGTATTAATATAACATTAGAATGTCTGTAAAATTCCACAATAATTTAACAAGAATATATTATTTTTGTGTCCCTAGAAAGGCAAATCCTGGGGGAAACGTTGCTATTTATTATTATTTAGTTTTAATAGTTATATTATTTATTATAACTTATTTTAATTACATTTGGTTGACCATAACACAGCTGTCTTTTATGGTCATTTTCATGGACAAATTTAAAAGCAGGTGAAGCTCTTTGTAGTAGTAAAATTTAAGTATCATGTTTCTTTCCAACACATGTTTACTGTGTTTCCAACATGACACTGGAGAGGGATACACAACACAAAAGTGCACAACGATTAATAATAGCTTTTTTTGTGCAATGTGCTTTGTCTGCATGAGTACACCTGAGTACAGTTGCTTATGCTGTCTCGTGAGTGTCACTAAATACTTTTAACTTTATGGGTGATTAGTTTTCAACATATACACCTGAGAATGAAGAAAATCAGAAACATTTGCAAATCTAGTTAGTTGCTATGTGAAAAGTTAAAGACAACTAAAAAAAACTGATAAATGAGGCCTAGTTGATGTGGATCTGAATACTTTTTAAATTAGTGTCATAAACTGCTTAAAAGTGGTTTAGAGTTGCCCACCTTCTGTGAATTCCCTGGGCCTACAGTTATCCCAAATTCCTTTCTTATGAACGAATTGCCAATGGTATAGGAGATGTCATGAAAGGATTTTCCATAATCTTCACTGTCAGAAAACACAGGAAGAACTATGTTACAAAATGTCTAGTATATCCATGACTAAGATTAATTGAATAGCTAATACCACAGAATTTAATGTCACTTGCTACTGTATGTACTAACCTCCTGTACAGTCGAATGGATCCATGTTCATAAAAAGATTCCAGTGGAGAACTGACTGTGGACAAAACCAGGATAACCTGACAAAAAAGAGAATTAATCAGTTCAGAAGTACTAAATCTTTTATCGACTGTGAATGCGTCTGCTTTATATTACTCATGTCCTACAAATATTACTGTGAAGCTGTTTAAATAAAGTTTAAATAAATGCCTCAGCCAGATGAATAAACATAAATGTGTATTTTTTTTAACTTAACCAAGAAAACAGTAAACCAAGAAAAAAAGAAGAAGAGCATAACAGAAAAAAATAATAATCCTTAACACTTTTTAATGCAAAAATATAAAAGGACTCAAAAGTTGACCCAAAATAACAGCACACAGTAATTTTATATTAAATTGATATTGTGTCCTTTTTAGACACATCACGAGATCACACTCACCCCAGTTCCATTGCCTACCCACGTTAAAATAAAACTAGAGCCGTCATCTCCATGAAAAACTGTCTAGGATGGAAAAGAGGAGAAACTTTAAATGCAATATATGATTTAAACACAATATAAATATTTTTCAACAATTATTATAGATATTATGGAATAGCAAGTTGCCATGGATTCCATCAACCACATTAGTGTTAGTTTTACTAACTAAATATCTATTACAATATCAGCTTTTTCAAACCCAGTTACAATTTGTTACACAAGGTGCATACACAAGTGTTTAGTGTTTGTTTTTGACCTGTTTCTGTTTTCATTTATTTAAGTTATTTACACCCCACAGAAATCCTCAGTGTAAAGTTAATACCAACAGACCTGAAACATAACTCATCTAAGAGTGGTTTCAACAGTAGGTGAGTTCAACAGTGATCATTTTATAAAGGTTTATAATATTAAACCAGTACAGTATCACTCCACAGCTTCAAACTAGTTCAGCTGCATCACCACAAAAACCTCCATGCACAATAAAAAGCAGTTAAAACTCTAACATATAAAATGATTACGGTTAAGCATAAGATATATAATGATTAAGGGAGATTGTGGTCGTGCAAGTAGTGTAGTAAGGTTCTCTCACCTCGAATGTGTTGCTCTCCAGGGCTGCGTGCTCTCTGGGAGTCACAGGAGTTGTACATTCTACGAAGCTGGACTTCAGTGACCGTGTCCCCCGCTGTATACGGACACTTCCGTCCTGTCCTACTGAAGTTGACCTGGAGAAAGTCAGTGTTCTTGGATCACGCTTTCCATGCTGTGCAAGCACCAGTGAACATGCAAGAGCTAAAACAGTCAGTCTCCAGACCATGACTGTAACAGTGATTCCATCCAGCACCAGTAACGTGAGTGAGGGAGCTGTTTCACACTGACATGACCAGGGAGGAGACACGCACGACAAAGCAGGTCACAGCAGAGCAATAACACAGAAGCAGGTCTAAGTATAAGTATAATAATAAGTGACCGGCAGGTGGCAGCATATACATTATTGATGAACACATAAAGGTGCATTAAAGCCCCGAGTTACACATCAAACCGTTATTAGCACAAACTTCCCCTACTCAAGCTAAAGAAATAAATAAATAAAAAGTGATAGTTTATATCAGCCAAATGGTTGCACTATAGTGCATTTGCGTACAGACAAACCTGTGTTTATACTTGGCTTAGATATTAGTTTAATTCCTTAAATTAGTTTAAATCCTAAAATCGGTGTACAATTTTGTTACAAAATTGGTCTAAATCTAAATTAACAATTTTTGACATAAATGTTAGAAGATGTAGGGCATTTATTACAATTGCCAATGTAAAAGGAAGTGTTATATATTATTATAAATTATTTTTCAAAATTTATGGATAATAGTATAATATTTATAGACATAAATTTAGTTTGGTTTGCAAGTGGATCTAAAAAAAATGTTTAGCAAATGTAATATGTAGTATCTTTAATAGTATTAGCACTCATTTGTTTAGCTAGCATGGTAAAGATTTGCAACACAACATTAATTTGTTTAGTGGATGTAGATGGCATGATTTATCATGTTTTGATTAAAAAACCAAGGCAGCTTCAACCACGATTATGCCACAATCACACAGATAACTGCTTTGATGTAAATGTTGTCATGTCTTATACCCTATCCTACTATATATCATGTCCTATATTAAATCTCATTTTTAATTAGGTTTTTCCGTGACAAAGTCAATATAAACTGGCTTGTTCTGCACGGAGGACTCAGTATTTTGTAATGGAAATAAAAATAATTTATAGACATATGTTTAATGGGTGGAGTTAAGCTTAGACAAACATGGTGATTATTCATTATCTTATTGACAAATGAGTGAATGTATATAAGGTACTAATTCTAACTAAACTACTATGCCAACATTAGAGAAGGTGCATAGAAAAACTTTATAGTTGTATTCTGATGGTGTTGACTTTGTTGCTTTAACCTTTGAAGTTACTTCTGCCTGGTCAGCCATGGCTATGATTTATAGAGAAAAAGCTGTAGCATTGTATCTCCTAATCTAGGAATTGTTGATAAAAGCATGCAGCTTTGATTGAACAGTTTCAACAGGAATCATGCCAAATGTACAGTCATAGGCAGCTTGTCTACGGATTATGGGCATGGTAATGTGACTCATATTACACAGAAAGCATGTTGACTGAAGGTACAAAGCTCTCTGAAGCATCGATGTCTTTTGACAGTGTAAACTTGGGTGAGATCAAGTTGGGATTATAGATAAATATTTTTTTTAATCATAGAGAGAAAATCGCATATTAAAGCAGCAGCAAAAGTATAGTGTGATTATGTGTATTTATGTGTTACTGTGCCTTTATGAGAGTTCCGCTGACGTATGCGCTTAGACTGGTGAGTGCGCATGCGCCAGACAGAGCTAGCGCGAAATTGAATATATACAGACGTGTTGTTGTTATTCTGCCTTCTAAGTTGAGTAAACCAACGCTTTTCTTTTCTTTTGTGACGGTAACCGAGTGTTTTTGTTTCTACGTCACTTTTATTCCGTTTATATGTGTGTATGTTGGATGTGATTGCTAAAGAGGATCAAATACAAAGGCGTTTTGGGATAACTTGCTGTTTGCCTCGAGTGTTTATTCCCTTTTAAGTCACCTTGTTTTTCTCCGGGTCAAATCTAACAATCCGACCACGTTACAAATGTCTGTTTACATTTTGCCATAGTGTTTGATTATCTCCTTTCCACATCCAGATAAAATCTGTTCAGAGAGTGATCAGTTTACTGAAAACTTTTGCTTCTCTAGCTCATATGCCAAGTCCCCAGAATGTTGCTGCAAAGAAGACAGCACTTTCAAATGCTCATGCTTCATATGCTTCAGAAGATCTCCAACATCTTGCTGCAAATATTTATATATTACTGTATGCTCATCCCCTTTCCATACACAGCCTCCTTGTTGACCTTCCAATCTAGACTACTAAACTACCATGCCAACATGGCAGTTGGTTGAAGTGGACACCAAGGTATTTGTAGGTGTCGACCACCTAAACATCCTGTTATTATGTTCTGCTTGTGGTCCTCTTCCTCCTGACTTCAGCCAACATTACTTTGAGTTTGAACACATTGAGAACAAGATGTTTCTTTTCACACTACTAAACACATTTGTCTACTATGTCCCTATACCAATCTTCCTTTCCATGTCTAATGTGCCATAACACAGAAGATTCATCCGGGAATTTCTGTGTGTAAGACCCCTGACTTCTGGAAAACTGTGGTGTAAAAAGGGTGAAGAGGAAAGATCCAGCTGGTGCTCTGTTGTCTCTATCTGTCTTTGAAATTTAGCTGGTGCCATAAAAGACCTAAACAGAAATATGACAAATTGGTATAAACCAATTTTTGAAGACAAAAGAATCTGCCAGTGAGTGGAATCAACTGTTTTGACACTCTGGTCCCAACTCATCTTTCTCAGCCTGTACTATTGTCAGTGCAACAGGAAACACACCTCTCTTATTTGGGGAGGTTTAAGAGCTATATCTGCTATATAATGTCATAGTTTTTTCCACTTACCGTGTGACCTAAAAGGGCATCTATGAATAATTTTGGGTTAGAGATGGGAAGCAATACTTGGACTTTTTTTTTAAACAGTGGAGAATACAAATTGCAGAGCTGTCACTAATGTGCCTGGAGCAAATTCACTAATCCAGCATGTGCTGCTCTACATTTTAACTGGTCATGGGATCACCTTTCTTTTGTAGGGTGTATTTTAGTAATATGGAAACACAACAGTGTCTATGATATGGCAATCATGGCAAGATGAACACCACAGTGTTTTATCCACCTTGAACCGCCTTGTCATGGGATCATAATGAGCTGGGAAATAATAAGTGCTGGCCCAGCCTGAATGTGATCCCTGTCAATCATATCTAGCTGTTTAAATGCATACCCTTTTGTAATGTGTGTACTGTTTTGTACCCCAAAATTACTAAATAGAAAGGTTGGGTAATATCAGCCACCTAAGCATTTGTCCTTTATAAGTGACTTTGGCAGTCTCAGATACTGATACTGTATCTGGTACTGTAAGCCCAGATACTGTACTTCTACCAGTCCAAATACACACCTCCTTGAAGTTGCTGTGGAAAATAACAGTTTTTTTCATGGGATATTGGAGACAAGGGAATCTTAATGTGGTGATCACTGGGGACGGCATGACCAGGTAGAGGCAAAAACACACAGGAGAAACCCTTTGCAACCAGCTCTCTCTAGTAATCTGTAACTACTGTACTGCTTTCAACAGAACCACAGGATCCACTTATCTCACTATTCAGGAGATGGAAGTAATATATTTAAAGTTTGTCTGCACAATAATTTGAATGAGGAGAAACCTGTGGAGATTTGTGGGACCTCTCATACTGCAAACAACAGAGATTCAAACTACTTATCCCAATTATCATTTACGTTTACGGCATTTAGTAGCCTTATCCAGAGTGACTTACAACTGAGCAACTGAAGGTTAAGGGCGTTGCTCAGGGGCCCGGCAGTGGCAGCTTGGTGGACCTGGAGTTCGAATCCATGACCTTAACCAACACCTTAACCACTGAGCTACCACATCCCCACGTCATACCACATCACATCATACAACATCATCCTGAATGAACTTACAAACGTGTTTATGGACAGTAAATTCTGGTGTGCGTGACATACAAGAATTTGTCAATTTGGATCTCTTTGGGCATGCTAACTCATGGATGTAGCATTGACATCAGCTGATTTACAGATATGTTACGAGATTTAGTCAAATGCAAATGCTGCAGTCTTCCATTAATTTGGGGATGCAGCAGCCTGTGGCCCAAATGGAATGCCATACTGCTACCTGTCCAATTGCAAATAAAGGGGTTTGCTGTGAGTTCCGCCCATCTCAGGACAACCTTCAGATGCTGCATGTGCCACTGCCAATAATTACTGTAAATAATATCATCTACATCTACATTTTGTGTGTGAGAAAGCAATATGGTTGGCTGTGCACTATGACCCAATTTCCAGTGATAAATGTTCCAGTGTGTGGAGCTTTGCTCTCAGGTCAAGAACATATTGAATTACATTTTTTCTAGTAGTACTTCCTCCCAATTCTTTGGTATCAACAACTTTGTCATCTCTTCTTTAGTGTGAATGTTCCAGAGACTTCATCAGGGTCATTAAGGAATGACAGATTTGCGAGAGCGGAGCATTGTGGTGGCACACTGAAACAAGAGAGACGTAAGAGAGTTAGTTCATCAGAAAATGGGGCAATTGATGCCAACACCTTTAGCAGTGAGACCCTGGCAATCAGTTGCAGAGGATGTATTTCAAAAAAATATATGCTGAAGAAAAATATGCTGATTAAAGAGCCAAAAATCTCATTTCTCTGCATCACATCCTTGCTTGTGAATAGCTGTGCCTTTGGGATGCTCCTTTTATACCCAGTCATAAGGTTCACCTCTTTTCAATAAACTTTTTTACCCATAAAATGTTACAAATAGGTGATTGTTGAGCATTCCTAAACTTTCCCAGTCTTTTGTTGCCCCTGTCCCAGCTCTTTTGGAACAGCATCAAAATCAAAAGGAGTGAATATTTGCATATTTGCAAAAAAACGATAAAGTTTATAAGTTTTTCCATTAAATATCTTATCTTTGTAGTGTATTCAATTAAATGTGGGTCAAAAAGGACTTGCAAGTCAATGTAGTCGGTTTATATATACATTTTATACAATGTTCCAACTTCATAATAGTTGGGGTTTGTAATTAGGAGGAGAATATTAAAAAGAATGTATATGTAGTCACTGAGCTGTGTGGGTGTTCTGGTGTCTTACTTCAGAGTATTTAACAAATAACCATCTGTTACACCAACAATACTGGACAGTGGCACTGGACACACTCTCTGACCCTCTGGAAGTCTAGTGACAAACTGTTCCTCACCTCAAGGTCGATCGTATCAGTGCAGCACACTGCTTGGCCAGCAGCCACCTCCTGCAGGCATCCCAGAATGCTGTTGATGTTGTTCTGGGCTTTAGCCAACCCTCTGCAAAATCACCCACTTCAAATCCGCGTAGTAACAGCAGGCAGCCAGCCCCACGTGTCAGCTTGAAAATCTCAACAAAGGTTCCAGCGTCATTGTGCGGCCCCATTTAACTGAGTGCTATGATGGATATGTCATTTTTGCTGGAGTACTCCCATGGTGGACCAGTCTTCTGCCTGGCCTTGGAGCAGAAACTCTCACACAAGGTGGCGCTGTTTCACTTCAGCATTTCTTCTGCTGCTTCGGTGCTGCTGTTGAGAGATTTGTTTTACGTGACCTATTTGTGATCAGAGTGAGCATTTAACGTTAAATTTATTTTAAACAGTTATTATTGTCTTCACTGCGCTACTGTGTGTCTCAGTGTGATGACTCTCACAGCTATAATTCACAGTAAAAGCTTTTATGCGTTTCCCGTCCAAGTTTAGTTGTTTATTGGCTATACCTAATATCCAAGGGTCTGTTCCATATAAATAAACACTATTATATAGATATTTCAATTAAGAATTTTTCATTAAGAACTATTCAATCTATATGAAGATATGGGAGGTGGGGAATGAAAAGGATTTAATTAAACATGTAATTGTATTAATCATTAATACACTATTGAAGAAGAAAAAGCATTACTTTTTTAAAAATCCTTAAATTTCCATTTTGGTTCGATAAGCATTGATTTAAATCATGCAAAATAATATATTTAAATTATTAATATATATTAATATATATAGTGTATATCTATATAATAATGTAATATATATGTTACTTTTTTTAAAAATTGTACAATGTATAGCAGCCTATTATCTACAGCTGTAAAGTTAAGAAATATTTAAACTGTGATAAGAATAATTAAAACTGGAAAATAGGACCCAAGGTTCCCATGTCAGATTATTACACTTGTCCAGCAATAACAGGAAAATTAGTGAAAATGAGTGCAAACCTCGGTGTGTGTTAGTTACAGTTACACTGTTTACTGACTATTTAAATTATAGAAATACAAAGAAATTGGTTTTCCTTTGTTTTTTCTGTTTTTTTCTGTATGAAATATATTGTAGTTGAAATAGCCAGTTAGCTAGTAAGAGGTGTTAAGTTGCTATCTTTAATCTATTATTATAACTTATCCAATATAGTAAAAGTGTTATTCTGTTGATTCACACACACATAATAATATGACTGATGACACCCATTCCTAATAATCCAGGCGTAACCCATATTAAAATATGTAAATAATGTTGACCCAATGGTGAGTATGTTTGTATATTTAATACTAAATGATGACTTTCTCTCAGTATTATTACCTGAGGGCTCTGGGGTATTCTCAGTACACCACATGGTCAGGAGCAGCACTTAAGGGGCCCCTGTAACTGACAATAAGAGGATAATGAGGTGAATGTGTGTATAAACACGTGTGATCTGTGTATAAACACGTGAGATCATGTGTGTATAAACTCGTGAGATCATGTGTGTGTATAAACACGTGTGATCATGTGTGTGTATAAACACGTGTGATCATGTGTGTGTATAAACACGTGTGATCATGTGTGTGTATAAACACGTGAGATCAAATGTGTGTATAAACACGTGTTATCATGTGTCTATAAACATGTGTGATCATGTGTGTATAAACACGTGTGATCATGTGTGTGTATAAACACGTGTGATCATGTGTGTATAAACACGTGTGATCATGTGTGTGTATAAACACGTGTGATCATGTGTGTGTATAAACACGTGAGATCAAGTGTGTGTATAAACACGTGAGATCATGTGTGTATAAACACGTGTGATCATGTGTCTATAAACATGTGTGATCATGTGTGTATAAACACGTGTGATCATGTGTGTGTATAAACACGTGTGATCATGTGTGTATAAACACGTGTGATCATGTGTGTGTATAAACACGTGTGATCATGTGTGTGTATAAGCACGTGTGATCGTGGTGTGTGTATAAACACGTGTGATCATGTGTGTATAAGCACGTGTGATCGTGTGTGTGTATAAATACGTGTGATCATTGTGTGTATGAACACGTGAAATCATGTTTGTAATTTCTTCCTCAGTGTAGAAGCATCCTGATGTCCTTTTCCCGCGTAAAGGAATAATGATGCGATATGTCTGGTCCTTGTGGCCCCGCCCACTACCCAGTCTGACGTCACCGACTGCTCACCCACCCAGCAGGACAGTAGACGCTAAGCCCCGCCCCTCTCCTGCCTCTCACACAAACAGCGGCAGTAGACTGAGAGAGTAAATAGAGAAAAGCTCTAAGATGGCGGAGCCAATGAGCCTCATTCAGTTTGGCTCAGCGACGAAGAATCCGCTCTCCAAGGCCAAGGAGACGAAGCCGTCGTCCGAAAACCGACCGCAGTCTTCCCGGGACCACCAGCCTCCACCTCCTAAAAAAGTTCGGAGCGAAGAGAAGAGCCTGAAACCCAAGAAAGTGAATGGCGAAGGCGGAGACGAGAAGCAGCAGCAGCAGCAGCAGAGTTATGGCAGCCCCACAACATGGAGCGTGTCTCCCGTCAAGCCGAGCAGTCCAGCGCAACAGCAGCAGCCTCGTCTACACAAAGTGCACAGTGTGTTCAAGCAGAGCGCCTTCATCGCCTCACCTAAACCCAGAAAGCTAAAGGAGAAGCGGGAGCACGACAAGGAGAAAAGGAAGCACAAGCTGGAGAACAGCAGCAGCCTCGGTAATGTTAGTGCCGCGATGAAGAAGGAGAACGGAGAGCTGAAGTTGGTGCAGAAAGGTAACGCAGTGCCCTCACGTCCTTATTCATCCGGTATTTAACCTCCATTCAGCGCACACACTCACTTTCCACAGCGATTTACAATAAAGTGCGGGTAAATGTGCGTACATGAGAAAGTGCGGGCTAACAAACATTAGCCTGCACGGCTAAGCTAGTCTGTTAGCATGTGGCTAATGCTAACGTGAGTGATGGCCGCACTGTAACAGCACGTTAGGGCTGATAGACACGGGATCATACACATCGTGTTCATTTCATTTAAATCTGCTTAAAAGAATACCACAGTGAGTCGTGTAACACACCGGAGAAACACTTTAGTGATTAATACTGAGATCAGCAGCTGTGTGTTGTGATCTGTGTTAAACACCTAAATCTGTCACCACACATCAACATGACATTTATACATCATACACACATTATAACAATATCAGTGCATGTTTACTCCCAATGTGGTTTATTTACATCTTAGCCATCTTGCATGTAAATCTCACTCTGGATAAGTACATAGTTAATCACCAAGTCTTTATATTTACAAATTTTTACATTTTTTACATTACTAATTTAATATTTCACACACAATCCAGGACATGAAGCTGTGTGATGGTTTATCTTCATAGGGCACAAGATAATAACACATGGTCAAGTCCAGCTGAGATTATATTCTTTAAACACTGCATCTGTTTATTTACATGCAACTGAATCTTTTGTTCGTGCCAGCAATCTCTGTAAAAGTGAAAACGACCTTTATGTTCCCTCACAGACTGAAGGGCTAATTCACTGTGTCATTTTCCACATGTGGTAATGAAGTACCATTTAATTTGACTGTCATTGAGACATAAAGGACATCAGCAATGTATTGATACACAAAATTCACAATTAGACACGATATGGTGTGATACAGTGCTGAAGGAATATTTCTATTATTTATCGATTTAAACATTCTGCATCATCAAGTTGAATAAGCTGAAACTTCATGAAGACTAATATGGTGTTCAGGGTTGCCAGATTTCAGCAAAACTTCTGCCACAACTGAAAAACGATCAAAAATAGTCACTCAAAAATTGAGTAATACTTTTTCCCCTACACCTTTGCGTTAGAAAGCAGTTCCCTATGGTGCACAGATATTTCTGATTGGTTGTTTCAAAATCTTAACCCTGATGGCGGGACTCGGGGGGTGTGTCTGAACAAATGGATGCATTATTTCTTTTTCAGCTGTTAGCGCTTTATCCTGTGAGTCTCACCACTTTCGCTAGCTCAGGCATGTTTTGTAATCATGTTTCTGAATACGAATGTCACACACTGCAGTGGCTTCTTAGAGAAAACTGCAAGAGACGCAGAGATTGCTCGGGAGTTTTTTGCTCTTTTGTTTTTGTTTGTTTTTTTAATCCCTGTAGCATCTCCTGATACAAAATAAAGAGGATGGAGTGTGGGGCGGATTAACTTTAATTGTATTACAGCACCTGAGAAATAACGTTTTTTTATTGTACAGCATGTTGAATGTATTGTTAAAAATCCAACCGTGTCTCATCTAGAGCTTCGTATTAAACGATTCACTAGACCGTACCATTACAGGCCTTAAGGAGCTGTATAAGGGATAGTATTATAATAGTGGTAAAATCAAACCTAACAACGTTATTGTAGAACTTATTTTTAGCCTCAAATTGTTGGTTAAAACTTAATCTTTTTACATTGACTCGAGCTGCAGGAGGTTGGAGCATGTTGTACACAGTGTGGTATGATCCACACCTAATTTTCCCACTCACCCAGTACAGAACAGACACAAGTGTTTTGTTTAACTGCACGAATACTGAATAGAAGAAACCCAGGCGTAACTTTAGTTTTGTTAGGCGTTGGAGGGGGAGAATTAACCCTGTATGATTGATTACAAACTAAGTGAATTGTCAGTGAAAGCTCTCGTGGTGTGTTTTAACTGTAAGCTGCTCTCATATAGAAACACTTCAATCTAACCAATCTTTAAATCCACTGTTCTCTCAGTCACAGATGGATGATGTTAACAAGGTCAGGAATTCTACAACAATAAACCTATAAAATGTAAATAAGGATATGTACATGTGCAGCAGAAGCACTTATCGAATAAGCTTAATTTTATTAATTGTCCTCTGTGTTTATGTAAGAAGATGTCCACAGCTTTATTTGTTCGGCAGCACAGATGAAAAGCTCAGATGCAGCAAAAAAAGATGATTTGTTGCTCTGCTCTGAAGTCATACAGCAGGGTATAAAATGTTTCTGTCGGATACAAAACTGGAGTAAAGGAATCGTGTATTACAAAATAATATACACATTTTTTTGTTTATTCTGAAGCTACAAACACCATGTACACATTTCAGCACACAATTAAATCATCTGACTTTAGTCATCACAGTATTCAGGCTCTTACTGGGCTTCTTAGTGCCGTCCTCAGTCGCCCCACACCTACTACTCTGCATGTCTGTCTAAATGTCACTGAATGTACCTGACCTTTCTGTTCCTTTTAAAGAGTTTTGCTTTTTTATCAATCAGACTTCTTTTGATTTAATTGACTCTGCATCTCGAGGCATTGCTAAAGTTCAGGGGTTTTTTCAGCAGGTCTGATTTATTAAGCCGTATTTGAATGGATTTATTCCTAAGTTGTTTAGAGGGTTGTATATACATAAAAATGTAAAGTGTAGTGGAAATGTTAATCAACTACTATGTCAACTTTGTACATCTAAACTCTACTGATCGGGTTTAAATCATTAGTTACATTTATTTTTTTAGTTTATGGTTTTAATGAAAAGAAATATTTAAGATGAGTCACTCAGTTAAGAAGAAATGCCACTGTGTAAAGTATGGGGTGTGACATTAGTTCAGTCTTCCACAACATATTTTTTTAATGTTTTTCAACACTTTATTAACCCTTCATTAGATCCAGTGTTCAGTAAACTAGGTCTCAAGCCTTTATACTTGTCCACCCCAATATATACCAGTCTAAATTACCTGTGTGTCTGATATTCTGTGAGTTTCAGCTTTTATGTATTTTTAGCTGTGGTGTTCATGTGTCCGGTGATTCAGGGCTGATGGGTTTTCAACAACACACACAGGAGTATGAAGAATCTCCTTGTATTTAAAAGTTTTGTGTTTTTTTTTTTTAAGTTCATATAGGATATTTGAGTTAACACAAGTGAGAACATGTCTCTACTTTCCTAAATTAATTTTTTTCCTTTTCCTTTTTCAGAGCACATCAAGGAAAAACTGAAGGAGCGCGAGAGAGAGAAAGAACGGGTACGGGAGAGGGAAAAGAAAAAGGAAAGGGAGAAAGACAAGGAACAGGCAAAAGAGAAGGAGAAGAAAAAACACAAATTGATGAATGAAATCAAGCGAGAGAACGGGGAAGTGAAACCACCACAGAAAGGTGAGTTACAAAAGAGCGAACGATCATGTAGTAGAGGTCAGAAGTTTACATACACTGGGCTAAAGATATTTAATCTCTGAATTCTCACACAAGTCAATTATGGTGTCAAAAAGATGAAAGAAATTGGTTTAACAACTTTCTGAAGGTTCTGATCAATAATTATCATATTGATGGGAGCTGGAAAAGAGCCAGTGCCTTTTTGACATCGATGTAATCAGAAATCCATGCAAGCCTTCAAAGACCTCATAAATGTAGCTGTGATGGTACCTGGAACATGTACAAACAAGTCCATGCCAATATAAAATTCTGAGGAGCACACAGACAGAGGATATGAGGTCAAGGAGCACAGAGAAACTTTCAGAGATGAATGTGAGCTTTGGTCTGACTGACTGAAACCCTCAACTGCAACAAACGTAGCACCAGGTACAAAAATATATGCATCCACCATTAAGATTGTCCTACATGACCCTGGTCTGTAAGGCTGTTCTGCAAGGCAGAAGCTACTCCTTCCCTAACTGCAGATGTTCACCAGGAATGAAGGAGGACTATCTAGAGATACAAAAAAAAAAAAAAAGAAAGAAAAGAAACAAGACGTCAGACAGAAAATAAAAACTTAGTCACAGCTGAGTCTTCCAGTGGGACAATCATCTAATCATCTGTAACAAAGTGGATTTGAAGTGTTGCTGTGACCATCACAAAGCCCCGACCTGAATCCCTCAGACAGTTAGTAGACTGAGAAGAAAACGTCCAAGGCCTAAACAAGGAGTCCCACAAACCTGACTGAGTTATACCAGTTACTGTCACGAACTACGAGTCCAGCAGAGAATAGTGAGAAACTTGTGGAAGACAAAGTCACAAAATACTAGTGTGTGTGTTTAAGTGTTAAGACTAGTTTAACTTCTGACCCACAGAAAGCCTGACAGATTTATTTACTCGATTGTCGTTGCATTAATTTTTTTAATGGATATAAACCTGTGTGAGACACCAGAAGTGTGTGCAGGTGTGAAAGCTTGAGTTGAAGGTCATTAGACAAGCACTTGTATTTGTAGATACAAATTTTTTGTTTGTTTTGTGACACAAAGTTGGTATTTGTTGGTGGCATAAGCAATTTCCTCTGTCCTGTGCTCTTTACTTTTAACTTTAGGGACGTCTCCAACAGCTGGTGCACATCTGTGTCCTGTAGGGGTTTACCATCCGTTTTCAATTCAGCATCAATAAACATTGCCTGAAAATGCATTTAAAAATGTTCACTAGATTAAAATTTTCAGCCTGTAAAAGTATAGTAATTAAAATGTGTGTATGTGAGTGAGAGAGAATGAAACATTCAGGGTCGAACCATTCCAACTGCTAAGCTTTTACAGTGCTTAGGCTTGTTGTCTTGTTAGTTAAAAATCAGTTGCAAAAAGTCTTTCACAGACTAGATCAGGCTTGTTTGCAGAAGTATTCACCTGTTTTAACAGTTTGGCATCATCCATTCATTATTACTTCCACAGTAAACAATTCTGTGATCTTAGCTTAGCAATCAAATCATGACTGAGCAGTTGGAAATTGTTATTAGCATGCTAGCTAATTAAGTTGTCAAGCTGTTAATCAACCTGGATTTTAACACTTTAGCCATATTGTTTTGGTAATAAAGTTTTTACATGTTAAAAGCTTGAGTATTGGTAGCATATGGCTTTACTGATGCTAACATCAGCAAGGCTGCTTGTGCATTTCCTGCAAAGCTTCCAGTGATGTGTCCTATCAGTCATAATTACTGACCTGGACAGTTCACATGGACATCACACCCATGGCTAAGTAAAGGTGACAATAACGTCATTTCATCTTTTATTTATTTACTTGTGTATAAATCGTATAACATCCAAGTCACAAATGCTGTCATCTAATATTAATCTAATATTAATGCCCCACAGGCTTTCGCCCTGCACTTTCTATACTGTACTGCTGCTTACAGATGGCCGTTCCCAGCTAAATCAGTCCGACTTAAGGAATCACTCTGGTGATTGTGTAGCTGGAGATATGAGATCACTGTAGAGCAGAGCACGAGATTCAGATATGTTTCAGCTACAGAGCTCTTTGTGACGTCAGACGTACCACCTGAATGTCACAGCAACACAACAACTTAATCTCAACAGTTTCAGTGATTTGAAGATCCTGCTCACCAGAGACCGGTTGGCCAATGCTGTAATGTTTAATTAGCCATGTTTAAATTGGTCTCATTCGAATGCATGCCTTTTGTTGTTATACACTGCTTAAAGTCTGAATGACACATTTTTTACATTATTAAGTTATTGTGCTTTTATGTTGTTGAATGTAATCGTCCTTGGGCTGTTTGCATTCAACAGTGTAACATATTTCCATATTAAGGTAGTGTTGCTCTTGTTGCCCCGGAGCATTATTCAGGTTGGTAGGAAGACGGCAGCCTGTCCATAACGCCACATCAGAACATTTCCAAAAACAGGATTATTCTCAGCACTGTTGTGTTGTTCTATGTACAGCATCCTCTTAACAGCCCCTACAACTTGCCAGCTCAGGCTGACCTTAGGACATAATGGTTAACAAACCTGTGTCACAACAATTTCACAATATCCACCCACACAAGGTTGTGTAGCAGACACTTCACATCAGATCAGCTCGCTGAACCCCCAGAAAACCTGTGACATAGCTCTTTAAATTAAGCAGCTAGAGAATTTCAAATCCACAGACTGTTGTGTGGAAGAGAAAGGTACTTAAAATATATACCAAGTGTCAAATAGTATTGGATTAGTAACTCCTTGCAGATTTACATGCTAATAGCATTGCTAACATGTATTAACAATGTTCTCTTGATAGCATAAAGGTTTTTCCTGTTAAAATAAAAAAAGACTGATGTGATAAATTGACAAAGTAATGAAATACAAAGGTCTTGAACCTAGAAAAGTAGAAACCGAAGACACCCGTTAACAACACAAGTGACTGCAATGAACTGTGAGGCCAAATGTTTGCTGAGGTGTTCCTTTCTGTTAATAACTCTTTTCTTACCTTTATATTAGTGTGCTTTGGATGAATCTCACAGTTTGAAGCCTTTCACTTGCTCGCTAGAAGCAACTTTTCTGTTCTTACTTACCGAATGACCGTAGTTGAAACGATCTTCAGCAGCTCTTGCAATCACAGACTGTAAAACACTGCCACTGTTAGTGGAAATACACGAACAGTGCTAAGAGGAACACAAGTGTTTTACTTAACATGGAAATTTACTGCACAGGCAAAGCTAAGACCTAAAACTCCTGAGGAGATAATTGGTCACTCAATTCCACTCGACTACAAACAGTTATAGAAATGACATTATTTCCTGTCCAGAGGATGAAGTTTAACTTCTGAGACTGTTTCCTCTAAAGGTTTCTTCGTCATCATCTCAGGGGGATTGTGCTAGTCATCGTCACCTCAGGCTTGATCATTGGTGCTAGACGTTAGAGATTAATAGTACTTAACTGTAGTAACAATAGCATTATCTTTTTTTCTGTACTTCTGTAAAGATGCTTTGAGACAACGTCAGCTGTAAAATGTGCTTTACAGATAAACTGAACTGAAAAAGCTTATTTTTACAGTATTCAAGTTGGGCTGTATCATGTCACCTTAAAGCTTGCATAGAATAATGATTTCTTAAGCGTAACATTAGCTGAGAGGACCTCACTGTGGTGTAGGGTTTTACTCTAACACTTATAAAAACCCTTTGTCGGTTTAGTTGAGGACTGATCTAATAATATTGTTTTATATTAACACATATAACACCTCCCCCACTGTTCAGGGTAATTAAATCATTTATTGTCATCATATAGAATGGCAAATCACAGGAAACAATCAGGGAACTATTAATACTGCACAAATGTGGTATAAATGGTTTCAATTTCCTGTTTCTTTTCAACTATTATTACATCTGTGGCCTCACAGGTTAATGCTACTGTCCTCCTTCTTCTAGTTGATACGGAGGAACCGAAGGCAAATGCTGAGGAGCTGCTGCTCAAAAAGGCTAAGAAGAAAAAGAAAAAGAAACATAAAGAGGCGGAGAGACGGAAGCGGCCCAAGATGTATAGCAAGTCCAGTCAAACGCTGTATTCGGCTCTGCTGAACTCAGAACTCCCAGGATTGCTGTCCAAATCAGAGACAGAATTCAAATCCCCTTTTCCTGTTTGTAAAACATTCCCCCTTTCCTCCTCTCCTGCTGCCAATGTCAAGCAAGAGAAGAGCAGCAGCTTCAAGTCCACCTCTGGAACGGGGGACACTAGTACAGCAAGCAGCGGAAAAACCTCCCAGCTCCATTCTCGTCTCCCGGGGATAGATGGTTTGGAGTTTGGCCGTTTTGTGCATGTTGAGCAGCAGCCAAACGGCGGTGCCCTGGTCCTGCATGCCTACAGCCGTGAGCTTGCTGTTCTCTCAGCCGAGGAGATGCAAAGGTTTGCTCATGAATTTGTGACATTGGCGTTCTGTGAGGATCCTGATGGGGCTGCACACTATGTTATGGGCATCGTCCATGGAGCGGCCTCCTACCTCCCCGACTTCCTGGAATATTTTTCTTCCAAATTCCCCAATTCTCCTGTAAAGATGGAGATCCTTGGCAAGAAAGACATTGAAACGACATCCATGGCAAATTTCCATGGTCAGGTAAGTCGATGCAAACTACAAGAATTTGGCCATAGATTTACTTCATCAGCTCTAAACCTCATCTAATGACTGACAGTGAGATAAGTAACATACTGAACTAGGGCTGGGCGATACAGTTAAACAGCTCATCATCGATATAATGTTATATTCGATATCGATAATTACTGATTATAACCTTTTTTAGTTATATTAAGGATATCAATAATTACTGATTATAACCTTTTTAAGTTTTAAATAATCTCTTTACACAAATTTTGTAGCATTTATTTTATTAAGTATTATGTAAATTTTGAACAATCAACTTTTGCTTGCTTTTGTTCAGACCCCATGACATCAGTGTATCAGTCAAGTTTTGAGCCATAAATTCCCCAATATGATCCTCAGGAAAATTTGCTGTTTCCAAATATTTACTCTTCAATTTCCATTTGCTGTTAATGAAATGCACACTTAAACGGCTCACGTGTGTGACAGACCGTCTGTGGTTGTTGCGAAATACGAGATGGTGGACAGCTCTTTTTCAGCTGTTGTTCGACAGTAATAAAGTTTGGCATTTGCGTCCCAGGACAACATAATGGGGCTGAAACATGCTTAGTAGTCTTAAGCCACGTTCACACTGTAAGTCTTAATGCTCAATTCTGATATTTTGCTCAGATCTAATTTTTTTGTTTGGCTGTTCACATTACCTTTTAAAATGTGGCCTATATCAGATACCAGTGTGAACTGTTTGCAGTTTTAAACTGACCCGCATGCGCAAACAAACAATAACTACGACGTCACACGCAGCACGCCGTTGCACTAAAAAGTTGGCAAGGTTATGGAGGAAGTATTGTATCATCTGGTGCAAGCATACATATCATGTAATGCTATAATGTGATGTATTCAATGCAAATATTATGAGATGGTTCACGTAACCACTTTATATAACACTCTTAACACACACACACGTTACCAGTCACGTTCATGAGTCACGTTTTCGCTGGTGTGCGCAAAAAAAAAAGTTTTCGCTGGCGCATAATTGTGATGTAGCTTGACGTAAAAGTCGCATCAAATCCGCCTTGGGTGTTCACACTGCGGTCACATTGGAAAAAATCAGATTTGGGTCTGATTTAGGACCACATATGGAAGTGGTCTGAATCTGATTTGAAAAAATCAGATCTGGGCTAGATTTGAGTCAACACTACTCCTGAAAAAGTCTGACCTGGTCACTTGACCCCAAAAAAAAAAAATCAGATTTGGGCCACTTTAACCTGCAGTGTGAACGGGGCCTTAGTGTGAATCCGGACTTCATTATGCTACCTGGAAGCATTTCTTGTGCGGGTTAAGTCATTGTTTTGCTTGGACAATTTCATCGCTGTAGAGTCATCGCTGTCCATCGTGAGCTTGTGGGTTGTTTAAGTTGCGGTAGATGTGGATGGACGATATGCTGTTTATTCCAGAGGGTGAAAGCCTTTAAGGTGGTAAAATAAGTTGCTTGTGTTTACTCTCTTTGGCGGGATTTTTTTTTCTGATGTTGGTCAAAACTTCCACACTGGTGAGCTGACATTTTCCTTTTTTTATTAACAAACTTCTCACCACTGAAAACGTTTTTGTGTGTTTCCTGTCACATGCTCATGGTGAAACCGAACGCCTCAGCAGCACAACTTATTGGCTGTTTGCTTGTCACTCTTGACACACGCCTTTGTCAGGGCATGTGATAGGCTGTTTGCATACTTTAATGCATTGGACGAGCGCCATCACTATGAAACACGCAAGCGTTTTTCTATCGTTATTGAAAAAGGCCTATTGTCGATAAATATCGATATTGTTTTATTGCCCGGCCCTGTACTGATCAGTGCTCAAATTAGCATACTGAACTAGTGACTGACCAGTCATCTAATTAAGTGAGAAAGAAGCTACACTTGAAATACAAGGTACAGAAACTACACATGAAACCCAGGCTGCACATGCTACACATAAGATGCATGCAGCACATAAGCTGCACGTGAGCTATTGGCTGCACACAGACTACACAGTAGATACAGATTGCAAGTGAGATATCGGCTGCAAGTGAGACAGAATACACGAGATACACAATACCCAGGATGCACAGGCTGCAAAATGAGACACCAGTTACACATGAGGCACTGGCTGCAAATGAGGCACAATACACAGGATACTCAAGCTGCACAGGCTAAACATGATACACAGGTGGCAGATGAGCTAAAGGCTACACACGAGACACGGAATGCACACAGTGTGTCGTGTGCAGCCACGAGAGACAATGGCTACGTGTGAGGCACTGGTTGCACATGAGGCACTGGTTGCACATGAGGCACTGGTTGCACATGAGGCACTGGTTGCACATGAGGCACTGGTTGCACATGCTACACCACAGAATGCACTGTTCAACACCAATACACATAATCACTATTCGGAGTATTTAAATATGTTTAAATACACCATAAATTAGCAGGCATGGTTTACATTTTTATTTATGTATTTAATTTATATAACAAGCAATTTTGTTTTCATTTAATTATACTGTCCATAGATGAATTAAATTTAGCATTAACTGTTGACATTTTATTGTGAAGTGCACTTTATTAAAATTTGTCACGGGTGTTTTGGCCTGACTGATCGATGTTCTTCTTCTTTGAGATGCTCTGCACCTTCACTGTGCCATTAATAGAAACTTGACCTCCGTCCCACAGCATGGCAGGAAATAAGAAAGCATCCAGATTGGGTTTCATGCTTCATGATTATTAGGCACTGTTTTGTGTTTGGTGCGTGTAGTGAAGCGTGAAAGCTGTTTTCAAGCTTTTCCTGGCTGGTCCTCTTCAAAACGGTGGTGTGCTTCACACAATCCATAACAGGGTCTGCAGTATGTGTGGAAGCTACCTGTGATGTGTGAGGTGTTCAGTTCACTTCACTAAGCTTTCGTCAGGATTCCCAGAAAAAAGGTTTATGGAATTTTATTTGCAGTTGTGTTTTCTATTACACGCTTTCATGATCATACCCTGTCTACAGAATTTTAACTGGAAATGCGAATCACATTTGCAATGGCATTTCCTATGTCCTATGAGTTTTAACCCTGTTCTATTGAAATAGCAGTAGCGATTACCCTGTTTGCTATTTCACTTCCTCTGGGTGGCGTATGGAGCCTGACAAAATTCAAATGGATTCTGAATCCTTTTGCATTTCTCATGTGCTTAAACCTGTAAATCAGTGGGGGGTGGGGTGTGAGTGTACTGTGGGAAGTGACCTCAGTCATGCTTGACTGCGAAAATCTGCTGAACACTCGGTTTCACATTCACTTTATACTTCAGTTATGAACTGTGTTTCTAAGAATATTAATATACTTAAAAATGGTAAATTTGTTTTTCTGCAGCTTCCCATGTTTGTAAAATTCTGCCCTTTTTAATTTTTAGGTGTAGACATTAGTGGCTATGTGTTTGTCTTTTTAAGTGTTAGGATTGTAGTTGTGTTTTAAATAAGATGGACCGTGTGTGTGTGAAACACCTTTTCCACAGGCAGGTCTGGACCTCTTTATTTCAGGCTGCTGTGGACATTTGCCCAAACTGACTAAACAGAACCTTGTTGAATTCTGTAGATTGTCTGCTATTTCTTGACTTGCCTTAATGTATGCAGTTTTGTAACTGTAGGGCTCTGTAAGAAAAAGCTCTGCCCCCTGCTGTAGTCTTTACTACTTGCTTAGTTATTAAGATTTATTCGTTTCTGGAAAAGAAATACAAAAATGCCCTTATTACTGGATGAAAAATGAAAACACAAGAAACCTTAAAGTATTAATGCAGAAGCAAACAGAACTTTTAACAGTTAGTGGTATAACAATCTAAACCATATATAGTGCAATAATTAAATTAAATTATTTTCTGAAGAAAAGGCAATATTTTCTGAGTGAATCTTAAATTAGAACCCTTGAAGCACAATGTAAACTGTATTAAACAGTAAACCTCACACCCACATGAGCGACATGTTTAACGCGCTGAGGTAAATGGAAAGGACACCTGCTAAACCTGTCTGTCTGTCGCAGGCGGTTGTGCGACATATTTTCTATAAAATGTATTATTTATTTTCATTCATGTAATTTAATATACAAATGTATTTTTCTTAAGTTTAATCCACAGTCTGTGATGTTTGCTGTTCATTAATCAACCACCATGGGCATGGGCGACGGAGGTAAATAAAAAGTGGGCGTGTCCCGTCCCAAACACATAAAGGGTCCGCCGCCCATGCATTTCAGGAAGCAGCAGCGTGGTCAATGCTGTAGGTAAAACACGGAATGGACTTTAATTTATTAGGGCATTCCTCAAGCAGAATGGATGCCACTGGCGGCGCTAAATAATAAAAATAATAGTAATAAAAAAGATGCTGAATGGAGATGGTAAGTGTGTGGGTCCAATATTATTGGTATTAAAAAGTGGGTGTGTCCTGTCCCACATATTTGTAATGGTTCCGACGCCCATGGCCACGGGTATCGAATTTGCACATGATGACACAGACCTTACAGAGAGACCCTCTAATCAGAAACCTTACTTCTGGCTCCATGGGGTCCTGGTACATGCACTTCCATCTTGTCAGACTTAAGCAGGAGAAAGTTAGTAAGCCTCTAATGTCCTTTTTAATGACATTTTTCATTAAGCTGCTGACTCTCATCTCACTGCTAAAACATTCAGCTGTGTCTCAGCAACATAACAGTTGAAACTCGTGCCATGCTCACAAATAATTTCAGAAGTCAACATTAGATAAGACCTGTTCCATTAGCTAAAAGGTTTTCAGCTTTCAGTTTCGGTTAAATTTTCTCTTAACCAGATAAACTTTAACACTCAGTAGCTTTCATAAACACTACAATGCATTACATAAAGCTTTCTTAGCATATGGCATACATAACATGTATATCTAGGATGACAAAACCCTGTACTTCCCTAATAGGCATTAAATATATTTTGCAGGCACTGAAAATTTCCCTGACAGAAGACTAAGTAAACTCTGAAGCGATCTGAGCGATTCTCCACACAGAAAACCAAAAGTGTTTCAGTGAGACAGGCAGCAGATATTTGTTTAACCTTTATTCGGTGGTTGTTTGATCAGAATGAAACTAATCATGGCCTGAAATTCAGAGATGTACAGCTGCAAAAAAAGTGTGCAGACGCATAAAAACTTTGAAGAACAGTCATCATGTGTTAATTTCCCAGTTTCTTTTAACTGATCCAAACTCTTGACATTATTCTTATTGATTATTTGATAGTCGTGATGTGTTGCAGCCAGTGACCAGCTATTTATTTTACCCCAGTGAAAAGTGTAGTAATGTTAGCTGATTGAAATGCTGTGAATCAATAAAGATGTGTCTGGATTGAGTTTCCAGGTGGTGGAACATTGAGTGTGATATCTGTTCAGTCCAGTACACGTCTTTCTTCAGGCTCTACATCGGTTTCTTCAGATCAAATTCTTTAGTGTCCAATTTTCTCCAAGCGATTCTCAATGTCTTTTGGTGTTGGAACAGTAATTGAGTGTAAACTCTCTATATGTCCTTGTCGTTTGTAAGAGAAGATGGTTGTGTGAGTAACTTTGTTGGAGTGTTTCTGGGTGAGCGAACACCCCCACAAGCACATCAAGTGTGTACATTGTTCACTGGCTGAGACTCGAGTGTAAACAGATCTTAACAAGTACAGTCTTGAGCTGATCCAAGAAAGAATGTCCAGAGCTAATGTGAGGTGCCTGTGTGGTTTCCTCTACAATAATCTCATGGAGAACTTTATTAATCATGTACATCCATCCTTAGAAGCACAGAATAAGTGTCCACAGAGCAGAAAGTCTGGAGCACAGAGGTCTCATCATGCAGTGACAGCACAATTAAAAGGGGAGAGCCAGAAGGTGACACAGACATGAAGGCATCCTGGGATATAAATCTGCCAGTTACTCCACAATCAACAGCATCCAGACATCATCGTTGACCACAAACACTCTGCCATTCGAGTTTACCTAAACGCTTACTAATAAAAGCCTGACCAAAGAAAATGTTCTCAGCATTCACTGGTGATTCAGAGTGGTGATCATGGCACATACAAAACCAGTGTGATAGCTGTTTATTAAAAGCTTGGCCTCATTTGATTTATTTATCCCCGACACATGGCTCCATGACCACACGGCTCACTCTCAGGATTCCAAGGGTCATTATTACATTCAGCTCAAAACTGTCTGTGTTCGGTCTGAATGCTATGAAATTGACATAATCCAAACACAGTAAAGGTTTAAATGACTTTTGTTAATGTTTGTGATTACTGTGTTGAGAGAAGAGAACTTCCAGCAGTCTGTAAGGAGCAGAAGCAGGGCTGTAACAACCCCCAGCGGCACCAGGAGTGTATTACAATTCGCCCAGAAATGGAGCTCTGTGTGCTTATATTAGGGATGGGTGTTTTCCGCAAATATCACGTTTGAATATTTGAGCTCACAAAAAATGAATATTCGAATATTCATTTATTTAAATTAAGTTTATTGAGACATACGTTATTTTTGAGTAACTTTTGTTTCCGTCATTTTTGAACAAGTTTATACACAATAAGCTTAAACATTACGCTACATCGGTTTTGTAGCTGAAAACCTTTTAACCATGTGTGCAAACAAACAAAAAAGTACAGAGCAAAAGCAAAAAAAAAGTGAACAAAAAAAACGTAAATAAAGCCGCCTGCAGCAATTAGGCTATTGTACAGAACGTAGCCTAGGCTACATTTAACTTTGAACCTTTTAAACTGTCATCAAATCTTTTTTGCTTTCTTTCTATTGTTTTACATGTTCTTGTTAAGGAACACAAGCATGTCAACATGATCGAGGTAAAGTCGGATCCTTAGTCTGTTAACAATAAGGCCGGCTGCAGAGAAAACGCACTCTGACGGCACAGAAGTTGCCCGGACACACAAGTAAAGGTGTGCTAAGCGCCTGAGTTTTGTGAAGCACTTCGTGTTTTCGTTCCACCACTGAATGGGATCCTCATCTGGTGGAATACATGGCTCCAGCAAGAACTGAAACGTCTCGGCTGGATTCTCTGTAATCATCACCAAAGAACTGGCTCAGCCTTTTCCAACGAGCGGGCATTGCCGCATCCTCTTCATCGTTGGTGGCAGCGGCTGCTGCATCCGCGCCACTCGCATCAAAGAAAATGCTCTGATAATGTTCAAAAATAAATATAGCGAAATTCGAATAGCATTATTATTTATCGAATAATTACAGCAGAATGAATATTCGAATGTTCGACTATCCGTGCACACCCCTAGCTTATATAACACCATAATTCACCGTGCTGGTGAAGTAAACATGTAAAGATTTGATATGATGTGAAATAGTGGTGTGTCAACGCACCACATTATAAATGCAGCAGAAATAAACATTGTCTTAACGAGACAGCATTTCACATGGTTTCCTCTGAACTCTCGCTTTGACATGTCTGCGTGTATGAATCATTAGCCGAGAAATTAGAAACTGCTAATTAATTAATAGTCCATTAGAGACCATTAATGGCAACAAATTCACCAAAAGAAGAAAAGGGAAGACTCGTACACGGCTATGGAAAATGCTGACAAACAGTCTCACCTGCTGATGATTAATTTTGTTGAACACGCTCTCTAATGATCTGTTCATGATCTGACTGGGAGCTCGTAGCTCACATCAGAATAAAAAGTGTTCAGCCTACACGCCTCTGCATCTGCGTGAAAGTCCTTTCAGCCTGAAGGTGGAGGATTAATGTCCTTGTATTGGTTGTAATAGCTACGTGTTTTTACGTTCTCCACCAGCATCTGCATTTGTGCTCCGTGTTCGTTTGAGAGACACCAGAATCTGATCCAGATAATTGAGGTTAGATTGTTGTCAGACGGACAGTTTGAGACCGACCTCAGTAACAGTAACTCGGGGTTTGAAGACAGACACACTGCTGTTTGTTGTGCCTTTCATTTAGCTAGAGCAGCTTTACTGTGTCACACACTCTTCTCATTATCTGTGTATAAATCACACTTCGACAAGGTAACTTGCTTATGAAGAATTGAGGCAAATGTTGTCTGACTCGGTTGTTAGATGTTTGTGCCGTCAGCTACGCTAACGAAGGATCTAACGTTAGCTGTAACTGATGTTGAGTTATGACGAGTCTTTTCTCAGAGGAAAGCTTGCCAAGATATTGGCTTGTTGTGTTCTGTCACAGCTTATATAGACAAACAGCCACACTACTTTAGGCTATTTCATCGACAAGTCACTCCTGGGTGTGTTAGCTTTAGGCTCTTCAGTACACATTACATGTTTAACGCTTGATTTTGATTTAGGAACAGTTAGTGGCAGAAATATAATATTAGAATTAATATTTAATCTCACACAGAATAATATATTTTTTTCACACACACTTTACAGCCCTCATGACTGTGTGAGTAAAGTGAAATGGGGGGTGGGGTGGGGGTGTCCAATCGGAGCACCG
This sequence comes from Tachysurus fulvidraco, assembly GCF_022655615.1. Classification (NCBI taxonomy): domain Eukaryota; kingdom Metazoa; phylum Chordata; class Actinopteri; order Siluriformes; family Bagridae; genus Tachysurus; species Tachysurus fulvidraco. The sequence continues at coordinate 3,545,286 of NC_062536.1, forward strand.
CTGTTTTGTAGTAGATCAAACTTCTATTTTATTTTATACTCATTAAGTTTCCATTCTCATTTGATTAAAACACTCAGCGTTAAAGGAGTTTGTGTGTGAGAGCGAGTGGTACGTTTAATAAAAGCGGTGCATTACATTAGTTACATGTGGCTAATTAAACATTTCACATTTGTCTTTTTCAAAACTGGCTCAAATATCATGAACAAGCAGGAAACCGGGGTGGGTGGGGGGGTGCATGTATTTCTCATTCTGCTGATAGCGAGTTGTCTGTAGCTTCTTTTTAAATCCTGTGTGTCTCATAATCCTTTGAGTAGAGACCCATATCTGCAGCTCTGAACTTTCCAGTCACTTCAGTGATTTCTTTAATCTGGGCTGAAGCAGCTGCGAGACAGCAGATAGAAACCTCTCTCCATCAGATCACTACAGAAAGAAGCAGCTTAATAACGACAAGAGTTTTAGGAGCAGAGCAGCCTGCTTCTCTCACATGCTTCACATCCAAATCACACGCCATGCTTGATGGTTCAGGGCCTGTGGTAACAGTGTCTAAAAAACATGGTAGTAGCAGAAGAGTAAAACACAGAGGGTGCAGAACATGTTTACACACAGCTTTACACACACACACACACACACACACACACACACACACACACACACGGTTTGTGTGTTAGTGCTAAGTCTGGGATGTTTTGTCCCTCTTGTGTGATTTGCTGATTTAACTCTGTCTGTACAGTCCAGTTTTACATGCTTGTTAGTCATTTTTCAGTTTGTGCATCCTGTTGAGATTTAAGATGTTTAACATTTACTGGCGAGATCTTTCTTCTGTGGAGCTTTGTCTTTAGATTTGTCCTTTAGATGTAAGATGTACCTGACTTTCAAAGCCAGACACATCTTTTTCAGCTGCTGCATCAGTGTCTTCCATATGCATGAGCTGACAAATGTCCATGATTGGCCAGCATCACAGTCATTGCCAGGGGTGAGAATTAACCCCTCCCTCCCTGAGAGCAGGACCAGGTTTGCTCCATTGGCTTCCACTGATCTGATTATGATTCTTGATGCTCTACATGACAGACTGATGACCTTTTAAAATAAAATGATGTACCTTAGCTTCAGCAAACGTTTAGCTTTTCAACAATGAAGCAATGCCACAGATGGTTTGCGATTAGACCCCTGGGACTGACCTGCTAGCTTTTGGGCTTTTCTGAATTATGTGGATGCTCAGCCCGATGAACAGAATCAGCAGGATATCATATCATCTCACTCCAGATGGAAACATGCATTTTCCATGTGCTGTATTTCTGAAATTCTTTATCTACCACAGATCCTGCACATGCCATGTCTATTCACCCACTATATAAAAAGCTTCCTGAACACACATTCTGACCTTTTATCCATGAAGATGGGGGTAAGGTGGAACAGATGGCCATCTATGATGTGGAAAGCCTTTTAGTCAAATGTTATTAAGTGACAGTGGAAGGCTTGACTCCTCCCAGGTCAGGTGTAGTTCATCATAAAGCTCTGTGGTTGCTCTGATTGTGTGTTCACTGTGTTCTGTGTTTCTCTAGGTAAAGAGAACCTATTCCCATGGGACGTACCGTGCCGGGGCTATGCGCCAGATCAGTCTGGTGGGAGCCGTGGATGAGGAGGTGGGGGATTACTTCCCAGAGTTCCTCGGCATGCTACAGGAGTCCCCCTTCCTTGAAGTGAGTATACTAGACATTTTTGTCAAATTTAGGTAAAATATTATTGGATGTAAACAGGCACTGTTTATGCTGTGTCTGACTAACATCCACATGATTATGGGCACCATGTGTACACAGATAAAGTCCTAATAAAGTAGATGGAGATTGTATTTACTCCGAAATGTGGAGTGGATTATTTGAGAGTAGCTGACCATCTTGAAAACAGCGTTAGGTTTTGTGTCTTGTAAAATATCACACATATTTAAGTGTGTGTGTGCCTTGTGCAGCGGACGTTGCCGTGGGGAACGTTCTCCAGTCTGAAGCTGAAAAGCCCTACAGACAGTGACGATGGGCCGATCATGTGGGTTCGGCCTGGAGAGCAGATGATCCCTGTCACCGACATGCCAAAGTCTCCATTCAAAAGGAAAAGGTAACACATGGGTTTGTTATTATTTAGTTTTATTTGTTTTAAAACCAGCTGATAATGTAAACACAGTCTGTATAAGGAGAGGACGAATGTTGAAGAAATGGTTTATTGAGAAAAGTGCACATGCTTGGTGTCAAGCTCAAATTCACAGTGGGCCAAAATATAAAACTGAGATAAAGTCACGGGCCAAACTGAATATTTATTGAAAAATTGCAACTGACATGTAATGTTCAACCTTTTTCATATGGAACCAAACTTTAGTTTTGCTTAAACGCAGGATTTGGAACAATCAGAGCTTGTTATTACAAACACATAAGAGATTAAATTTGATATAAAAGACACATCAGTGGTGTTCATGTCACAAACTTTGACCATACACTTTTTGACAAACTCTCCCTCATTAAAGGGCAGATTTTGCCGTCTCTGCTGCCACAAAAACAGCCTTTACAGCAGCTTCACTTTTTGATGTTGCTTTCATGAACATAGTCTGCCGGGAAACCAGACTTTTTTCGTCTCCTCCACCTTCTGGAGCTTCTGCTTTATGTCCAGGTCCTTATACTTCTCATAATGTTTCATGTCATATTGTCTTCTTATGTTATATTCTTTCGTTATAGACACGTTAGCACTGTTAGCACACAAGACAAACAGGTCTGTCCTTTACATTCATGAACAGATAATCTGCCTCCCTCCTGACTTGAAAGCTCCTATTGTCCATCTTTCTTTTGGCCATTTTTGTGGAGGGTGAATTAACTTGCCCGATGTGACTGTAACATGGTTGTTAACGACTGTCAACAGAGAATGAGGGGCACTTGCTGTTCGTGACTACACGTCAATACAGTGGCAAGGCATTCTGGGATTTGTAGTATTAGCGGAGCGTGCGGCTAGCCAGCTGTAATGCACATCTGATATGATCTCACGGGCCAAATATAATTACACAGAGTTTTGACACCCCTGCTATAGATTATGATGTTCGACTAAACCCTAAGATGGGTCATCATCAGCCGATGGAGTAGCACATATTGGGCTGTTGAATTTACAGCTGAATTTAAACCTTCAAAATCTATTTTCAGTTTCTGTTCACACTCACAAGGGGTTTATTTCAAGGCACATTAGATAACTCTACTGGGCAGGAGTCTGACTTAAAGCCTGACACAGTTTAAAAGAACTGATTATTCAGGATTGGTTTATTAGATATTTGACTACAGCAGAATGATATAATATGTTAGGCAGCAAGTGAACAGTTTTGGTAGTTGATTTGTTGGAAGCAGACATAATGGTAAGGTTTGGAGTACCTTTAAAAAGGACGTGATGGTGATGGCATCTCTAAAACAGCTGTTTAAACTCACAAGCCCTACAACAGAGTATCTGATCAAACAGATTACACATAATGTTAATGGTAATAAGTGTAATGTTCAATGTCTCAAAATACAATCAATAAACAATGTCTCCTGCTTAACACTGATCGCCACCATGTGAACTGATGTCTAGAAGGACGAAGGATATGAAACTTGTGTTATTTAACAACACATGACAGCAGAGTTGTTTATAAATCCAGCATCCAGTTTCAGACAGCAGAGTTACAGCTTCATTACTTTACTTAAACCTTAATCTGCTGACACATCTGCTTTTATCACAATATGTGATCTTGAAAGTCATGATCAGAAAAAAACCCTCCAGTGTGAGTCTAACAGCACCATCATGTGTTTGTCCTTTACAACAGCCTCATCAAGCTTGTGGAGATGATAAAGTTCATCCCCTGATGACATTTCCACACTTAGGCATATATTCATAATGAACTGAGATGGACAAACTGGTGATTATTCACAATGATTAACAAACAGGGGATTAGTCACATTTTGGAGGAGATTTTTTAATCGTGAAAATTATATTTATCCTTGATGTGTTAATTTGTGTCAAAATATTTTGTACTTTTTTTGTAACCGTAATAATGTACACAGTATAATATCACACCACAAGATGGCAGCATCAGTCTATCTGTCTGACCTGAGTATATGGTCTCCAAGTGGTTCTATCCACAGCACTCCAGGATGTCCAATGGTGAGACCTCTAAATGATGAGGATCACTAGCAGCTCTGGAGTAGTATGTGTAACATATGGGGCGAGGTAATAAAGCAGAGGGAGGCAGAGTGACACTGAGGGAAGGAGGGAGACAGGGGGAAGGAGGGAGACGGAGGGAGGCAGAGTGAGACAGAGGGAAGGAGGGAGGCAGAGTGAGACAGAGGGAAGGAGGGAGGCAGAGTGAGACAGGGAAGGTGGGAGGCAGAGTGAGACAGAGGGAAGGAGGGAGACAGAGCGAGACAGAGGGAAGGAGGGAGACGGAGGGAAACAGAGGGAAGGAGGGAGGCAGAGTGAGACAGAGGGAAGGAGGGAGGCAGAGTGAGACAGAGGGAAGGAGGGAGCTGGGGGAGAGAGATTGCACATTTTAGATGCTTGTTTCTAAAGTAACCAACCAGCATTCTAATAATATAATGACTGTGTGTGTGTGTGTGTTTGTGTGTGTGTGTGTGTGTGTGTGTGTGTGTGTGTGTGTGTGTGTGTGTGTGTGTGTGTGTGTGTGTGATGTATATTAGCAGGATATTTTGGCATATAAATGAGTGAAGAGAATATTGTGAAATATTGTTAAATACACAGGATTAATACAGAGCCTTCTACACATTACTTTAGACAAAGCTCCATATAATCTGCTCGATTGTATCTAATCAAGTTTTTTTATCTTGCAGCTTATATTCAGATCTCAGCCATCAACTCCTAACCTACAAACATGTGTATATGGGTGGTTTCTTTTTTTTTTCTATAGTGAAAACCACAGACAGACACAATTGAAGTGTTTTGAGGGTTTAGGAATGTAAGAAAACTAGGGATGAAATCCAACAATGTACAATAAGCAGGCAATGCAGATGTGTGCAGGGTGTTTGGTTTCTGTCCACATGCCAGACCTTGTGTTTCCAGGAGTCTTGTGTCCACTTATTGACACGTCCTTGTGTGGTTTTGTGTTGTTCTCAGTTGCCCTGCCCAAACAAAAGAGCTCCTGAGTTTTACCACCTCACAAAGCTGGAATACCTGTTCAGCCAGTGTCACGTCATTCACAGGGATCAGGAGACTTTAAACTTCTTTAAACTCCTCTAAAGTGTTTCAGGTTAATTGTTGCATTGTGTTCATGCTGAAGTGATATCTGACCAGTTCCTGTGGTGGGTGAGTGCAGTGTGCGGTTGTGTTGAGTCCAAGCTCAGAGCTGTGTTGGCTAGGCCTGTCACACACACACACACACACACACACACACACACACACACACACACACACACACACACACACACACACACACACCCCACTTCTCTTTCTCTTTTTCTCTCTGCCATCTTGTACTACTTGTCCTTTGGGTTGTTTCAGGCTGTTTGTCACTGTACATACATTTAAAGAGAGAGAATAATACGAATAACATTTTCATAAAAAGTTTGTGGTGTCAGCTAAGACAGACAGATCTTTGTTGCAGTCTGATCTCTCACTCTTCACTTGTGAAACTAAATTGCCAAACTTGTTGTCTTCAAGAGTAGAAGCTTCATTCTACAGTCTACATTCATTGGTTTTTACATTCATTTTTTGTTGGCACTTTGTTCAAGAGCTGGCTCATGTATACAAGTGTTTAAGTAGCATCGCGGCCATGAGTTTCACAAATGACTTTTGGAGGTCAGATGGCAATATTAAGTCTGATGGTGCTTTGGATAAACAAAAATTCTGTGGATTACGCAAAGGCATTGATTGCAGCATCTGCAGAAGAGATTATATATGACAATATTTATTACATATTATATTAGTGACAATATTTATTACATATTATATTAGTGACAATATTTATTACATATTATATTAGTGACAATATTTATTACATATTATATTAGTGACAATATTTATTACATATTATATTAGCCACAATATTTATTACATATTATATTAGCCACAATATTTATTACATATTATATTAGTGACAATATTTATTACATATTATATTAGCCACAATATTTATTACATATTATATTAGTGACAATATTTATTACATATTATATTAGCCACAATATTTATTACATATTATATTAGTGACAATATTTATTACATATTATATTAGTGACAATATTTATTACATATTATATTAGTGACAATATTTATTACATATTATATTAGTGACAATATTTATTACATATTATATTAGCCACAATATTTATTACATATTATATTAGTGACAATAGATTGAGTACGAAGTAGAATCTTTGAAATCCTGAATTTCAGTCTTCTGCTCCAATGACACGTGAGCTACATTGACTCTACCTCCAAGTCGGTGTAAATCCTTAAGTTTCTTTTTAGATCAGATCCATCGGCGTGTTGTCTGATCAAACGCTTCATAAGAACAGAGATTAGACATTAACTTTCACTGAAGTCTCACACTTTTGCACCTCGCTGCATGTGCATCCCTCCTCTCTAACATTAATAATGGTGTTTGATGATGAATTTATTTTGCTCCTTTTAGGTCAACCAATGAAATCAAGAACCTGCAGTACCTACCTCGGACGAGCGAGCCTCGTGAGATGCTGTTTGAGGACCGGACACGTGCACATGCTGACCACATTGGACAGGGCTTTGAGAGGATGACCACAGCTGCAGTGGGTGTGCTTAAAGCCGTACGGTGTGGAGAGGGGTGAGTTTTACACACACACATTTCAGACTTGGATGTAATGCCGATATATTGAAATGTGTATTGTGGAGATTTGCCTTCAATTAGTTAGAAACTGATTGGTGTGTACGTGTCATGTGCAGTATGGAACCTCCTCGTATTACCAAAGACGTGGTCTGCTTTCATGCTGCAGATTTTATAGACGTAGTGCAGCGATTACAGCTGGATCTGTACGAGCCGCCCCTGTCACAGGTGAGTCTGACCAAAACCCCATTTATTCATCATACTCACCATTAGGGCTGGGCGATATGGCCGAAAACTGGATCATGATATCAGTGTTTCATATTGGTGAATATCGATATATATTGAACTTTTTTATAACCCATTTAAAATAAGGACCAGGAGGAAAATATATTACATTTAAACATATTTATTTTACACTTAACCTTCCTCTGATCAGAATCCCCTCAGTTATTAAGGCATAAATGTCAACAACCAGGAAACCTCAAATAATTATAATGTAAACATAAGTCTAAAGTCACAATGAACACTTAACTATTATCTCTTAACATTTAAGGTGCAAAATGAAATAAAATGTAATAAATGATTAATAAAGTGTAATAAAATAGTGCAAAGTGTTAAATATAAACGCAGACAAACCTGATAATTTAGTGTAAGTTTAGTGCGAGGAAGTTCACTAGCTGTTCAGCTTCTGGTGACTAAAGTGTGTAAAATATGTGCAGTGTTTTGTAAACATAAATAAAACTGAGGTAGACTGAGATACATCTGTAATATAAAAAACAAACCTGATACACTACAGTAACATTGTTTGAAATATAAAACCTGCAGAAATATGAAAAAGTAACTCAATTTCTTCTTACTCTAATCACACTTGAAGTTTTTTCACACTATTTAAGTATATGTTTGTAGACTTATAATTAGGGCTGTAGCTATCAAATATTTTAGTTATCGCAGATTCTACCATAAATTTCATCGATTAAAATATATTTTTGCTTAATTAAAGAGCAATATTATACAAGAGAAAATAAGATGGGTCTCTTAAAATGAATAACTAATTGGTTTCCTTTTTTAGAAAAATTAGCAGTTTAAAAATTATTTTTATTTTTTATTAATTAGCAGTTTAAAAATTATTTTTTTTAAATGCATAGTATGCAATGCATACAACAATAATTTCTATCAAAAATAAACATTTAGATATTTTACCCATTGTTTCTCTGTCTGTACTTGTGCTGTGAACAATGACAAAGCTGACTGAGAAGAATTAAGTACATTTAAGTGCCAAACATTCTGGGTTTTTTAAAGTATCACAACTTATCATATATATATATATATATAAATCAGAATATAAAAGTCTCTCTCTCTCTCTCTCTCTCTCTCTATCTATCTATCTATCTATCTCTCTATCTATCTCTCTCCATGTGTGTTCTTTAAGAGTCTTTAAAGGAGCATGTGTTTGCAACGAAAAAAGGTATCAACATGCTCAGAATTGAGGCTTGCCCTGCGCTTTGAAGAAATGTTTCCTGCTGTTGAAAACAGACGTTGTCGTTTTTCTGTCATTTTCTCCTGTTTGTTTCTTCTCTTTGCTCATTGACATTATCGCGCCCTTCCATTTTGCAGCCTGCGCGCGCCCTCAAATTAAAAGACCGCTAACTCCACGCGTCTCCTTCCCCTTTTACATAAGTGTGTTGTCGCGCGCGCGCACACACACACAAAACAATTGCGCAATAACGTGATGTGAGCTTTAAAATGAATTAAAAGAGGCTTCGAGGCAGAGAAATTTTCCTCAAACAATTTTTGTAATCGGGTTACTCGAGGAATTGTTTCAGCCCTAGTTATAATATCCAAACAACTGCCATACTGGCGAGCTGACTTTTCTTCGTTTATTTACAATTTCCTCGCTCGCTGTGGCGCTCATTTTCTGCTTATCATGTGCCGGTTACTGAAGAGGAATCCAGCACCAGCACGAGACCACGATATGGCGCAACCAAACTTGATACTGTTACATGATTGGCTGTTAGAGTGTCACTCCCCAAGTTGCTAGGTTACCAGAGAGTGAGCTTCTGTTTTCTTCTGTTTTTTATGAAGAATAAAAAATATCGAACGTCTTATGGAGCACATTTTATATCGCTATCGATCACGTGTCTATCCCGATACATATCGTTATCGTTTTATCACCCAGCTCTACTCACCATCATTTTATACAAAGCTAGGGGATGTCACTTTTCTTACTGGTTGGGATCTGGACGTGGTTGATTTTTAATTATTGACAAATTTGAATATTTTTATGAATGGAGATATGAGGTTTAATCCTGAGCTCAGGCTACTCTCGAGGACAGATTTTCATGTCAGCAGGTGGATTGGTGACTCTAAATTGCCCCTCGGTGTGATTGTGTGTGCATGGTATCCTGCAGTGGACAGGTGTCTCTTCCATGGTGCGTTAAATATGTCTTTGAATACTGAGGGATGTAAATTCATGGTGCAAAAGTGTTGTGTGTGACAAAATATAAAAAATATTATAACTCCTAATACATGAAACCTTTTTATTTGTGTCACCATATTAACATTTTTAGCTTCTTAATAACTGTATAGAATCATATGAGTATCATACATCTGTTTGTTAACAGATGTATCTGTGCTTGTTTTCAGTGTGTCCAGTGGGTGGACGATGCCAAGCTGAACCAGCTGAGGCGCGAGGGCATCCGTTATGCTCGGATACAGTTGTATGACAATGATATCTACTACATCCCGCGCAACGTGGTCCACCAGTTTAAGACCGTGTCAGCTGTGTGCAGCCTGGCCTGGCACGTCCGCCTCAAACAGTATCATCAAGATGCAGAGGAAGAGAAGGAAGACGAGGACAAGAAGACTGTCACCTCCCCTTCAACATTTATCAAACAGGAGCCTCTGTGTGAAGCACGGAGTGCGACAGATTCACCCATCTTCACAGACCCCAGACAGGCCTCCTCTGTGCCTCAGATAAAGATGGAGGAGCCGGAGCTTCTCCCTGATAGGACACCAAAAGTCCAAACTTCTAGAGCAGCAACGCCACCATCAGCCTCTGTATCAGATCAAGCCAAAGCACACCATCACTCAGAATGCCGTTCTGCTCCTTCACACACTCACACACCAAGGTCAACACCCAGCCTGAGCTCTGCACCAACCAAGCACACACACAGCTTGACACCAACCAAACATGCGCAGCCATCCACACCAACCAAACACACCTACAGCTCTGCATCAATCAAACACACACACTCCAGTTCAGCAGGCAGACATAGCCACTCTTCCAACACATTTAAATCAACCCCGTCTTCTAGCTCGTTGCCAGCCAAACAGGTGCACATGTCCAACACAACCAAACATGCCCACACTGCTTCGACATCCAAACACGCTTATTCCCACAATACCAAAACCAGCTCTGGACATTCGGACATTTGGACTGCCTCGCCCAAGTCACAGGCTCTGCCTCAGTCAGGTTCGTCTCAAATGCAGGTTCTGCCTCAGACACAGGTTGTGTGCCAATCATTTTCATCACAATCACAGAGTTTTCACCAATCACTTCTGCCTCAACCTCAGCAGCAGAAGTCGTCCTGGCCAGACAGAGCCTCAGACTCTCTTCACCCAAAGGTCACCCCACAGGACACTCGGCCACACCAACCACTCAGTCCCCTTCCTCATGAACAGCAGAAAGACTTTTTATGCTGATTTGTACATAACTGTTTTTAATGGCTTTTCTGGTTTTATCTTCTTGGTTTTTCTTTTATCATTATTTTGGGTTGACTTTTCGTTTCTATTGATACAAAGAGACGACGCGAAACGATTATGTGGATCGGAGTCCAACAACAGTGCGAGACGGAAGGATGTCCAGTTTGGCCATAACCGATCGAATACACAGCAAATGTAGCGAATAACATTCCTCAGTGCCTGCCTGTAACTGTGAACTATCATAAGCACTTAGGGCCAGCTGCACTGCTACCCTGCAGGTCGGATAAAAAACCCAAACAGGCCATTGAATAATATATTTTTAAGTTGTAGGCTATAGTTGTGTATTAGAGCTGACATGAACATATATATTTTTAAGATGAGATGAGACAGACTTCTTTTAATGACTCCAGGCTTTTCCATAGAGCTTATTTATATCAAGTTTGTTTTTGTTCCATTTTTGTCAGCACTGTAGTGTATATAACATTTTTTCTAAGAAAATGTGTAGTTTGATTTATATCTAATTAAGAACCTTGTAATAAAAAAGTTCTTGAGATTTGGATTATTGTCATGTAAACAAGGGCTACACTGAAGGATCATGTGCATAATGCAGACTGACTCTCTTAAAGGTGTTGGCTGTCCCAACCTACCTGTTAAATGTGTCCACTGTCCTCATTAGTACATAAACTTTCCCCAGTTACTCTGTGTAGACCGTAAGACAACTATGTTTGAAGATAAATGAAGATTAAAAGCATAGGATCACTGCACAAGGAGATGTATTATTTTGTACTGTTGTCAAAATGTATTTTGTTCCCCTTGCATTTGTCCAGTTTACAGCCGGTGACTTATCCTGCACTAAGATCAGGAACAGAGCTTGTCTCAGTTTTAGTAACCTTAAACCTCTTAGTATGGCTAGAACTGAAGCTGGATTTCCTGCATTTGTGTGTGTTCTGTATCCTGGCCACCTGTGTGAAGTAGTGTGTTACAGCACTCTGTGTCTCAGCTGGAATTTGTGCCGTGTGGGGAATTACTACAGTAAGTGAGCTGGCTGATCTGATCCACTTTATTGGGCAAGTATAACACAGTGTCCAGTTAAGAGCAAACCAAACAGTGCACATTTAACCCACAAGACATCGGTGCTGAACAGAACAAGATATCGTAATGAACAAAATTATAAATGCAACACTTTTGTTTTTGCCCCATTTTTCATGAGCTGAACTCAAAGATCTAAGACTTTTTCTCTGGCTTATGGTAGAGAAATGAACATTCAATTCACGGGCAACAGCTCTGGTGGACATTCCTGCAGTCAGCATGCCGACTGCACGCTCCTTCAAAACTCGCGACATCTGTGTCTTTGTGCTGTGTGATAAAAACTGCACATTTTAGAGTGACCTTTTATTGTGGCCAGTAGAGGAGCTGGAGGTAGTTAAAAAGTTCAGTATAGACCAGATTTATGGGAAGGAATGTTCAGATTCTTTGTGGCTGCTGGGAAAAAAGCTGGTTTGTAGTCTTGCAGTCCTTGTTTAGATCAGTCTGTATCTCGTGCCAGAGGGAAGGAGTCTGAACAGACTGTATCTGGGGTGTTGGGGTTGATTCTGGAGACACGAGATGCGTACCGGTCCTGAAGGAAGGGCAGGCTGGTCCCGGCGATGTGCTCTGCAGACCTAACAAGTCTTTGCTTGTCCAATTCGGTAGCAGGGCCAAAACAGACAGTGACTGACCACAGTACGGATTCAATAGTAGTCCTTAGAATTGGCACAGCAGGTCCCAGGGCAGGTTGTTCTTCTTTACTTAGTAGAGCCTTTGCAGATGGTTGTGCCAAGGAACTAGAAAGAATCGGTGCTGGACAAGGTACAGCCATGAACAGTGAGTGGTGACAGAAGATCAGGTATTAATTTAAAGCCAGCTGTCATCTCCACTGTCTTGCTGATGTTAAGTTTCTAGTTGTTGTGTCTACAGCTTAAGGACCCCAAGCAACCTCATTTACATTTTACATTCACCATTTACAGCATTTGGCTGATGCCCAAATCCAAAGTGACGTACAACAGTGCTTTGAAGTCTTTATCAATGAATATATTATCACTGTTTCACTAGGTTACAGACTTCGTATACCATCAACCTAAACCTCTTTTCTGTTCTCAGTTCTGTACACACAACAAACAGGGAAAAGTGCTAATTCAAGAACTTCAGGAAGAGGTCAGTCTTCACCCATCCTTCAAAGACAGAGACTCGACTGTTCGGACACCTAGGGTATGCTGTCATATAGACATCCTACAGTTATACAGACCTCCTGCCTATATGAAGAATCATCACATCCTGGATAAGTCCAGTGAAATGTGTTAAGACATTTATGAAGATTAAATATAATAATTAAATATATATCGTATATACTGTCTTTCATATATCGTATATACTGTCATTCATATATCGTATATACTGTCTTTCTTACAGGATGAACCAGAGAGTCTGTGAACAGTGAAGTTGATAAATAAGATGAAAAAGATAATAAACAGCTACAATAAAGCTGTTCTTCTGGCTCCTGGTGGCCATAACACACTTCTATATGATGTAGTTCCTGCACACCAAATGAATTTTTATTTGGCAAAAATAAGACTGAAACAAATTCTTTAAACACTTTCTGAAATTTTGGTACACTATATAACCAAAAGTATGTGGTCTCCTCACCATCACGCCCGGGTGAGGGATTTCTCATGTTGTGGCATACAGACGTAAGCCAGGTGCAGAATCACATCATATCACATCTCTATCCTCTCTCTATCCTCCTCCTACAAGTGCAACCAGTTCCAGTAAACCTTCCTGTCCAGCTTCAGCACCAACAGGATGAGGAAGACCAGAGTGGAGAGACCAGTGAGGAGAACTGAGGTCATGATCACTATCTAGGAGAACATCTGAAGAACACACACAGATGTTGCATTATAACACTTGTTTCTCCACATTTTTTCAAGATACTGAAATATATATTTGTGGGTTAGACAACAGATTTCTAATTAAAATACAACAAATACAATTCCAGGTCCTGCAAGACTTTCTTGTAGGTTCCCTGTACAAGGTTTTGTCTATTTAATGTAGAGAATGAAGTTTACTCCACACTGTGAAGTGCACACTCTTCAGTTCAGTTAACAACACTACACACTGACACACAGCCTCAGCAGTACTCTGGATGGAGATAAAAATCGGACTGCTGTCCTTTTTACAAATAAAAATAACAGTGGCACTGCATCGAGGGTTTAAACATCACATATGCTGAGAAATATTTGTACATGTTTTAATCATGCTTCTCTTCAGATTAGCATGGATGTCTGCTTGCTTTGGGTGGGCCGGTTGTGTCTCTGTAACTGGAAGGTCATGTTTGTTGGCACAGTGTGTATTGTGGCTCACTCTAGGACTGTGACTGGTTCCTCTGTGGATGTCTGTTCATCAGGGTGTGGTTGGATTTGGGAGGAGCTGCGTTCTTCCAATGAGATGGTTTTTGTATCTTGTGGTTCTTCCTGTGTTTGCCTTCAAGTTTTTCATTGTTATGGTGATGGATTTATTGGGAATAAACTTCATTATCTAGCAGTTCGAACAGGTCTTCATGAAGCCAGGACAAAATCTGTTCTATGAATTCAGTAAACTGTGCCTCCATCTAGGCTAAGGAAACAACCCTTTAGGTGGTGTGATTTAAACAGACATACAGTTAATAAGGAAAAATCCCTGTTCAAAAGTTTGCATACCTTTAGTTCTTAATATTGTGTATTGTCCCCTTCAATATGGCATGCAGTCTTTTGTAATAATTGTGCATGAGGTCCTGAATTCTCTCTGGTGGTGAAGCTGCCCATTCTTCTTGGCAAAATGCCTCCAGTTCCTGTAAGTTTTTTGTTGTATTGCACAAACTGCACATTTGAGTTCTTCAAAAGTGGCTCAATGATATTGAGGTCAGGAGACAGTGATGGCCTCCAGAACCTTCACCTTTGTCTGCTGTAGCCATTGGAGGGTCAACCTTGCCTAGTGCTTTGGATCATTGTCATGTTGGAAGATCTGAGATCGTCCCATGTGAGCTTTCATGCTGTAGAATGCAAACGATCTGCCAGTATTTTCTGATAACATGCTGCATTCACCTTGCCATCATTTTTTCCTAACTTCCCCGTGCCACTGGAGCTCACACAGCCCCAAACATCAGAGATCCACCACCATGCTTTATAGTAGGGATGATGGACTTATCACCGTAGGCCTTGTTCATTCCTCTCCAAGCATAGTGTTTATGTTTGTGGCTAAAGTTCAGTTTTGATCTCATCACTCCATATGTCTCTGCTCCAGAAGCTGTGAGGCTTTAGGTGCTGTCTGGTGTACTGAAGTTGGGCCTTTTTGTGGCAGGTCATTTGTGTTTAAGTCCCTCCTTATTGTGCTCCTTAAAACAATAACACATTTTTCCAGAGCAGCCTGTATTTTTCTGTATTTTTCTGTGGGTTGTTTGTGGGGTTTTTCTTGCATTGCAAACAATTCTTCTGTCAGTATTGGGTGAAATCTTTCTTGCTCTACTTGACCGTGAGTATCAACAGAACCTCTTATTTTACACCTATTTATCAGTCTGAACAGCACTGACTGGCATTTTCAAGTGATGAGATCTTTTCATATCCTTCTCCTGCTTTATAAAGTTCTACCTTATTACGCAGGTCCATTGGCAGTTCTTTTGTCTTCCCCATGGTGCAGTATTCAGCCAAGTCAGTGCATCACCTCATGAGCTGAGAAACGAATTATGAATGAATGAATAATGACTTCTTGTGACCACTATCATTAAATAAGAAAAACATATGTTGCATTATCAACTTTTGAACATAACTGTACACACACACACACACACACACACACACACACATATACTCATATATATATGATCTCATATACAAACATATATATATATATATATATATATATATATATATATATATATATATATATATATGATCTGTATATATATATATATATATATATATATATATATATATATATATATATATATATATACAGTTATCTCTATAGTTTCTCTCTCTCTCTCTCTCTCTCTCTCTCTCTCTCTCTCTCTCTATATCTATATATATATATATATATATATATATATATATATATATATATATATATATATATATATATTATACTGTAAGGTTTCTGTCCCACTGTTTGACTTGTTAATTAATTCTGTATGTTGTATGTGTTCATATATATTTTTAGATCTTTCCTTGTACTGTCTTCCTTGTTGTCTGATTTATTGTCCTATTTCCACTTGTTTTGTTTTGTATTTGTTTCCTTTGTATTCTTCTGTTTGCTGCTTTGGTCAGTGCCGCTGTAGTCAGTTTGAAGCTTTTTTTTAATCTTTTCCTTTTTATTAACACAGACTTCAGAATATTAAACAATACTTTTTGTTTTTTTGTATCAAGAGCTCTCTCTCTCTCTCTCTCTCTCTCTCTCTCTCTCTCTCTCTCTCTCTCACACACACTCACACTCTCTCCCTCTGTCTCTCTCCCTCACACACACACAATCCCCCCCTCTCTCACCCCCCCATTCCCTCCCCTCATACACACACTCCCTCTCTCACCCCCCCTCCCATACACACACTCTCCTTCTCTCACCCCCCCTCCCATACACACACTCTCCCTCTCTCACCCCCCCTCCCATACACACTCTCTCCTGCGCCTATACTCTAGACTCCTCGGTACTGCCCGGGGCTGAGCGCACTGAACACACTGATCTGAGGTCAGTAACTAAAAGAAAAAGGAAATGTAGCAGGTCTGTTAAAACTACCATGATCTAGTTTTCCTCCTGATCCAGCAGCCGTATAGAAAGAGCGTGTAAGGTTTTGGTGGACTGGAAGCTTAGCGTAAAGCTGTAAATAAAGGTAAGACTGAGGCTTTTTCTGCCCTTTGTTTACGAGCTGCTTATTTTTTTAATCTCTGGATCCCTGTTATTTACAGCCTGTGTACTGGTCAGGTCAGTGAATTAGCTTTACCATGTCAATGTCTGGAGCATTTTTATACTGTTCACGCTTTAATCTTGTTGCTAAAACAAGCGCTTTCATAGTTAGCATGTTAGCAGAATGAGAGCAAGAGCTCAGGGCACCAAGCAGTGACGGCTTTAATCAGCAGCAGCTTTACGACACTGGAGCGTTAATAACGACATCACAACATGAAAGGGAGAGGCTAGTCATAGCATAGTATATATTATAGCATAGCATATATCATATAGCATAGCACATCATATATCTCATTGTATATCACATAGCACAGCACACACCACAGCACACATCACATATCACACCACACCACACATCACATCACATCACATCACACATCACATCACATCACATCACATCACATCACACCACACATCACACCACACATCACACCACACATCACCATATCATCACATCACACCACACATCACCATATCATCACATCACACCACACATCACCACACATCACATCACACCACACATCACATCACATCACACCACACATCACATCACATCACACCACACAGCACATCACATCACACATCACATCACATCACACCGCACATCACACCACACAGCACATCACATCACACATCACATCACACATCACATCACACCGCACATCACACCACACATCACACCGCACATCACACCACACAGCACATCACACCGCACATCACACATCACAGCACATCACACATCACAGCACATCACACCACACATCACACCACACATCACATCACACATCACATCACACATCACAGCACATCACATATCACATCACACCGCACATCACACATCACACCGCACATCACACATCACACCGCACATCACACATCACACCGCACATCACACATCACACCGCACATCACACATCACACAGCACATCACACCACACAGCACATCACACACCACACAGCACATCACACCACACAGCACATCACACCACACAGCACATCACACCACACAGCACATCACACCACACAGCACATCACACCACACAGCACATCACACACCACACAGCACATCACACACCACACAGCACAGCACATCACACCACACAGCACATCACACATCACAGCACATCACATCAGCACACATCACAGCACACACCACATCACAGCACACCACATACCACACATCACAGCACAGCACACCATCACAGCACACCATCACAGCACACCATCACAGCACACCATCACAGCACACCATCACAGCACACCATCACAGCACACCATCACAGCACACCATCACAGCACACCATCACAGCACACCATCACAGCACACCATCACAGCACATAACATCCCACATAACATCCCACACAACATCACACATCACATCACATGTCACATCAAAGGGCCTTTTTACACCCGGTCACTTCATGTGTTGTCTCTGATCCGATAGCTATTTGATTTGTTAAAACTGTTCCATTTACATCAGGCCACATATATGCGTCTCGGCCAATCAGATATCAATCCGATCTTTCTACTCCCGCCCAATATGCAAATATATTTTACCTAATTTCTGGGGTAATTGAAATGGAACATGCTTTGGTTTATGTGGTTTAGAGAATGCAATCAAAAAGAAGACCAAAAAACTGGTTACGATGGTTATGCTACAAAAAACAGCATTTACATTTATTTGTTTCTGGTGCGATGCACGACTGGCGAGTCACCTGCGAGTGACGTACTTCCGTTTGGGAGGAGTATAGCGCTGACGTATGCGGCTTGAACAACCACATTCATTTACACCTGTCCAGTTTCATCTGAAATGCGTCCCAGACCTCCTCCTGAAGGGGTTTGTGTGATCGGATTTATATCCGTCTCGAAAACGTTTCAGAGGGCATTTACACCTGGTCTTTTTACCATTGATTGCTATCTGATCACAGAAAACACATGAAGTGACCAGGTGTAAAAACCCTCATATAGCATAGCACATCACATAGCACATCACATAGCACATCACATAGCACATCACATAGCACATCACATAGCACATCACATAGCACATCACATAGCACATCACATAGCACATCACATAGCAAATCACATAGCACATCACATAGCACATCACATAGCACATCACATAGCACATCACATTTCATATAACAATATATATCATATAGCACATCACATATCACATCGTATATCACATTATATATCATATAGCACATTATATAGCACATTATATATCACGTCATATATCACAGTGTATATTTAGAGAAAGCCAGCAGTAGACAGTTAAAGGTCCAGTTCAGCATCTCAGGCTGGATGTAGTTTTGTTCACAGACACAACACACAAGAAACAAACACAACAAAAAAAATAGACAGGCTTTTCTTCCTTTTCTCTAGCTCTATGTGGAAACACCGTGTATTTCAGATGTCCAGACATTATCCACTGTGTGATCCCTGTCCCTCTCCCCTTCATACACACTTCCTCACTGTCTGACTTGAGTATTTTTAGTAAACTGTCCTGTCCTGTGCTTCACCTTTGAGCATGGGGCAGTGTGCTTGTTACAGATCCCATTGTAACCTCTAGCTGTGTAATAATGCTGAATTATATTCAACCTGAATGTGTGAAGTCAGACCTCATTTTCATTCTCTGTGAGTTTGAGCTACACAAATGATGTCCTCCTCCAGGTTTCTCTTTTATTAGTAAGCAGTGATGTATATTAGTGAGTCAGTGTCCTTGTTGATTTAAGTCACTCCATGAGCTCGGGGTTGAGGAGACTGTCCTGACTTCCTGAGTTCACCAGTTTTTGTTCCATGTTGGTGGTTGGGATTTATGAGTTATAAGCTTTAAACAAATGCTGTATGCTCTTGTGCAACAAGTTTTTATTTATTTCTACATCACACTCTGGTGTCTATTCACACCTTCTCACCACATCTGTTTCTGTTGCTTGATTTAATTCTGTTGCATGAATACTAACAGCATGCAGAAGCAGATACACTGTGATTGGGTTCACTTTTAAAAGTCTCTAGCACAGACAATGTTGGATGTAATTATGGATACATTTACTGGAACTGTCCTGAAACAGAGGAATAAATTAGCCCAATCTAGCCTAGTGAAAATTTCCAAGAATCCAGCAGTAGAGTAGCTTTTTTGGTTGATCGTTGCAGTGAAATGAGACATTCTGTTGGCAGACATGGACACTGCACTGCTCCAGACATGTCAGATTTTCCAGGCAGAGTTGACATTACGTGTGTGTGTGTGTGTGTGATTGTGTGTGTGTGTGTATATGTGTGTGTGTCCCCGCATGAATGTTTTTCATAGGAGCGTTTTGCGTTTTATTTCCTGAGGCTATGTGATATTGTTAAGGCAGATCAGTGTAGGTTTTATATATATGTATATATGGCCTATAAGGCGCTAGCTCGCATTACTGTGTATAACCTTGTGTGTTAAATATCACTGTGTGTTATGCATCTGTCCGCTAGCACACGAAGAGTGTTTCAGCTTTACTTCTGATCGGTAGTGGCTTTTATTTTTAACATGTTCTCATTTTCAGTTCCCATTAATCATGCTGAGATAATCCAGTACCTAGAAGAGTTGTGTAATAGCTATGCTAGAAAGTGCTAGAAATAGGAGAAAAGCCTGAAGGCTGTGTGTCTGTTTCTGTTGAAGAAAAAGAAATAGACACATTAACAGCTGATGTGGTGTAGTATTTGTACCCTGAGCTCTCCTGCACTAACATCAGCTCTGCTGCACTAACATCAGCTCTGCTGCACTAACATCAGCTCTGCTGCACTAACATCAGCTCTGCTGCATTAACATCAGCTCTGCTGCACTAACAGAGCACATGCATGTGTAGGTTATAGCTCACTGTTCAGAGGATGACCTCAGTTCCTGCTCAGCTTGTTCTCTCTGTGTTTGTGTGACTTCCTCTGGGGACTCTGATGTTTGCTGGAATGTATGTGTGTGTGTGGGTGTAGGTCTAAGTGTAGCTGTGTGTGTGTGTGTGTGTGTGTGTGTGTGTAGAGGTGTGTGTGTAGAGGTGTGTGTGTGTAGGTGTGTGTGTGTATATATGTGTGTGTAGGTGTATGTGTGTGTAGGTGTGTGTGTGTATATATGTGTGTGTAGGTGTATGTGTGTGTAGGTGTGTGTGTGTGTGTATATATGTGTGTGTAGGTGTATGTGTGTGTAGGTGTACGTGTGTGTATGTGTGTGTGTGTGTTAGTCCACAGGTCAGCAGTGCACAGCATCAAAACCAGTAAAATGGTAGTTTCTATGTTTGTGCTCAAACCGTCACATTATAATTATAATAATCAAGATGTCCTGTTTCACAAAAACAAGATCCCATGATGGTGCTGCCTCCAAATGATAGTTTTATTACAGCAAACGTGTTATGTGTAATGTGTTAGAGTGGAACAGAGTTAGTCATGGCTGAGCTTTAGATGTGTAATGATTAGCTGTGTTTAATGTGTGCAGGGTCGTTGCTATCCTGAGCTAGTGGGCTGTCAGGCACGAGTGATACTGAGACAGGAGTCAGCGTGATCATGTGGTCAGCCTGCCCTGTATACTCTGCTGCTCTAACCACTGACCTACATGCATAATGAATAGAATGCCGAGTGGCATGAAGCTCATCATCACATCTTTGCACTGGAACATTCTCACCCATGTTCCTGTAATCCTGTGCTTGATTTCACTCCACATGCAAATGTCTAAAAATGTGGATGGAAAACAACCCTGTATTTAAAAAAAATACGGTTATCCTCCTACTAAACATTCACATAGCAGGACGTGTGTCTGAAGCAGCCGTCTGGTCTCATTCTGCTGTGCTGATGGCTTTAGTGAGGAAGGGCAGCTTGCTGAAACTGGGCTCTGTGCATGTGGCCAGTAAATAATTCAGTAGAGAACACAATGGTCTCTGGTTGGTCTGAGAAACGTTTTATTGAAGGGTAAAAGTAAAAGAATGTCTTATTAATAAACATGCTAATGTTACTTACTGAACATTAGCCACAACACACGCGCGCACACACACACTCGCACACACACACACTCTCACTCACTCACTCGCACGCACACACACACACACACACACACACACACACACTCACTCACACACTGACACATACACACACACACACACACACATTTGCACACACACACTCACACACACTGACACATACACACACACACACACACGCACACACACACTCTCACTCACTCACTCACTCACTCACTCGAGCACACGCACACACACACACTCTCTCACACGGTGACACATACTCACACACACACTCACTCACACACTGACACATACATACTCACACACACACTCACACACTGACACATACACACACACACTCACTCACACACTGAAACATACAT
>NC_062536.1:3572134-3574634 GCF_022655615.1 Tachysurus fulvidraco
GCACTGGATTAGACACACCTACCCCACAGGTAATAGCTGGCTTTATAAGCTCAGAGAGAAAGATAGGGAGAGTCAGACACACTGAGACGCTGCTCTTCTCCTCTTCTGCTTCCTCCTCTAACCTCTTTGGTCTGGTATTCTTTCTGTTTCAGTCTAAAATGACCCATGTGGTGACTCGTGAAATGTAAATGGCTTCCAAAGTGCGCGATGCTGTGGTGTGGTACCAGAAGAAGGTGAGTCCTCTGGCTTTTTACTCTCCTTAGATGTCAGTTAGTAGTTTTCTATCAGCATGCATGTGTTTACTCTGTAATATTACACACACACACACACACACACACACACACACACACACACACACACACACACACACACACACTTGTTTAACATGCCGTAGGTTAAGGCAGTAGGGTTTCTCAGGTGACTGTTCTTCAGCTGGTCAGTGGTGTAACACACAGGACTCGTCACAGGAGGTTGAGGATCTGTTGAGGGTGCATGTAACTGATCCTCAGCTGGAACGTGCTCTCGGAGGTGCTCAAGTGGTTGTGATGTTCTTGATAGAGACCCTCATCACACTCATTAACTAAATCAATCTGTCTTAATGGAGCTACCGAACATGAGGATAAATGTTTCAGTCACATGATCCTTCTGGAACAGGAGAAGATCCATCATAGAGTTGAATGAGCCCACTAGTGGGAATTGTGTTACTTTCATCAGTTAGAAAAGACTTCCTGTGTCAGATTCTCTCTCAGTAATGATTAGGTCCTTACTGTAAGGAGTAACACACTCCAGACTGGGACGCTTAACTCCTTACTGTAAGGAGTAACACACTCCAGACTGGGACGCTTGACTCCTTACTGTAAGGAGTAACACATTCCAGACTGGGACGCTTGACTCCTTACTGTAAGGAGTAACACACTCCAGACTGGGACGCTTGACTCCTTACTGTAAGGAGTAACACACTCCAGACTGGGACGCTTGACTCCTTACTGTAAGGAGTAACACACTCCAGACTGGGACGCTTGACTCCTTACTGTAAGGAGTAACACACTCCAGACTGGGACGCTTGACTCCTTACTGTAAGGAGTAACACACTCCAGACTGGGACGCTTGACTCCTTACTGTAAGGAGTAACACACTCCAGACTGGGACGCTTAACTCCTTACTGTAAGGAGTAACACACTCCAGACTGGGACGCTTAACTCCTTACTGTAAGGAGTAACACACTCCAGACTGGGACGCTTAACTCCTTACTGTAAGGAGTAACACACTCCAGACTGGGACGCTTAACTCCTTACTGTAAGGAGTAACACACTCCAGACTGGGACGCTTAACTCCTTACTGTAAGGAGTAACACACTCCAGACTGGGACGCTTAACTCCTTACTGTAAGGAGTAACACACTCCAGTCTGGGACGCTTAACTCCTTACTGTAAGGAGTAACACACTCCAGACTGGGACGCTTAACTCCTTACTGTAAGGAGTAACACACTCCAGACTGGGACGCTTAACTCCTTACTGTAAGGAGTAACACACTCCAGACTGGGACGCTTAACTCCTTACTGTAAGGAGTAACACACTCCAGTCTGGGACGCTTAACTCCTTACTGTAAGGAGTAACACACTCCAGACTGGGACGCTTAACTCCTTACTGTAAGGAGTAACACACTCCAGTCTGGGACGCTTAACTCCTTACTGTAAGGAGTAACACACTCCAGACTGGGACGCTTAACTCCTTACTGTAAGGAGTAACACACTCCAGTCTGGGACGCTTAACTCCTTACTGTAAGGAGTAACACACTCCAGACTGGGACGCTTAACTCCTTACTGTAAGGAGTAACACACTCCAGTCTGGGACGCTTAACTCCTTACTGTAAGGAGTAACACACTCCAGACTGGGACGCTTAACTCCTTACTGTAAGGAGTAACACACTCCAGACTGGGACGCTTACTAAAATCAGTCCACACTGGAGGACTAGTGTGTTATTCTGCTGATACACAAGCCACAAGTTTCAGTTTCTTAAAATCACAACACATAGTTTTATGTTTATTTCCTACTCTATAGCCATTCTCTCTCTCTCTCTCTCTCTCTCTCTCTCTCTCTCTGTCTTTCTTTCCATCTCTCTCTTTCTGTTTCTCTCTCTATCTCTCTGTCTTTCTCTCCATCTCTCTCTTTCTGTTTCTCTCTCTCATTCTCTCTCTGTCTCTCTCTCTCTCTCTCCATTTCTTTCTGTCTCTCTCCATCTCTCTCTCTCTCTCTCTGTCTTTCTCTCTGTCTTTCTCTCCATCTCTCTTTCTGTTTCTCTCTCTCTCTTTCTCTTTCTGTTTTTCTCTCTCTCGCCCTCTCTCTCTCTCCATTTCTTTCTGTCTCTCTCCCCACCCAGAATAAATAAATAAATAAATAAATAATGTGGCTTGTCATTTTACTGAGTTACCGGAAAGTGCAAACTCGTCTGTCCTGAAAATATTGACTGATAAAAAGCCCAGACACTGGAAACTCTGTCT
>NC_062536.1:3579634-3589634 GCF_022655615.1 Tachysurus fulvidraco
CATCACTGT
Organism: Tachysurus fulvidraco; assembly: GCF_022655615.1. NCBI lineage: Eukaryota > Metazoa > Chordata > Actinopteri > Siluriformes > Bagridae > Tachysurus > Tachysurus fulvidraco. Next base: position 3,579,644 of record NC_062536.1, read on the forward strand.
GTTCTTGGGCTGTACCATGTGATTGCCTGCCTCCTGGTCATCCACACTAGTCTTGCATTTTTAACTCACCCGAGTGCCTTTTTGTGTGGTTTTGGGTTGCGTGTGTGTGTGTGTGTGTGTGTGTGTGTGTGTGTGTGTGTGTGTGTGTGTGTGTGTGTGTGTGTGTATGCGTGTGTGTGTGTGTGTGTGTGTGAATGAGATAAGAAGACTGGATGAAATGAGTACTGGTGCACGATCTAGCTGAAGATTATACTGTTAAAAAAAAGAAATTGCCTGAGTGTGTTTCTGGTTTACATTGTTGGTTGATTAAACCAGTTAACAATGTTGGGAGACATAAAAGTGTCTAGAGAGCAAATTTCCACTCCAAACCAAACCCTGGGGTACAAGCTTTCCTGACCTGAGTAAAGTCTAAAGGCCTTTTTGCTTGTGTTTGGTCATTTGGCTCAATAACAAACGAATGTTTCCTGAAATATCTTCACTGGTTTAATCTGAGTATGCTGTGAGCCTCGACATCCTGCCCTGATTGTGCTCATATGTTTCTTGAACTGGTGGCAGTTTGGTGACTGGTACCTGGGGTGTGTTTTGCCCCAGCCTGTATGTGGTAGTTTTCTATCCCTGGTGAAGGTGTGCTTCTTTTGGGAAAGTGGGCAGGGCTTTAAAAGGAGTATTTATTATTCTCGTTTCATGTTTATTTTTCTTGTCATTATTTCGACGGGTCAAAAGACTTACAAGCAAACACAGTATTCATCAGCCGTGGAATATTATTAACACTCATCTCCGTAGCCCCAAAGGTCTAAAAGGGCTGATGGTGTAAATAGTCCTGTGCATTATCTGATCGCTGGTGTTCTGACTGTCCCAACAAAATAAACAATATTCTCCTTTTTTATATTTACTCTACAGATGTTTATCTAGTGATGGTTTACTGTGATACATTTCTAGTGAACATTCAGTGGTAAGCTTGATGGTACAGTTTGATATCGGAGCCTCATCCTGTACTGAGGAAAATCATTGACTCCGCAGTTTTGGTTCAGTGGATCTATTATGATGTGTTTGTTTTAAACTCTGGAAAAAATTCCTTTTACAATATGAGGCTTTTTCACCCTCATCTTACTCTCTCTTGTTGCTCTGGCGAGAGAAATGAACTCCTCAACTTATGATGTTTTATTGTTTGTCCTACATCAAAAATCTTTTTTTTTTTACTTTGATTGCACTCATTCTCTCAAAGCAAAAAGCCCCAGTGACCAATGAGCTCATAGAGCTTTAGCTAGTTTCCATATGTAAATTTACCTTTTGTAAACTAGTCCTAAGATATTTGTCTTATGTTCAAAAAATGATCACATTTTTTACACAGTATGTTCACCACATGGCAATAAAATCTTTGGATCCTTAGACTAATTTATTGGAACTGGTGGACCTCATAATTGGCTGCATGTGAAAGTCCTGTACAGGCAAAATTCTCAGGTCATATGCAAAGTCAGGGGTGTGATCATGGGTCAAATACCTCAGGAGCCATGAGTGCTGCGTATACTGCATCTCTGTGCTCATGGGTAACGGACACGTGGCCACCTTACACCAATTAGCTTGAGGCAGGAATTGTTTGTGTGGGCAGTTTGTGTGTGTGTGTGTGTGTGTGTGTGTGTGTGTGTGTGTGTGTGTGTGTGTGTGTGTGTGTGTGTGTGTGTGTGTGTGTGTGTGTTCGTTCAGTGTCTGTCCCCACTTGCTTGTTGAAATGGACTCACAGCCCTGGTCTTGTTAGTGTGCTGAACACCTGACTGGCTTGTGGTTGGAGGAGCTTACAGTGAGAGATGCTCTGTCCTTATATTGAGATCAGTTTAGTCCTCTAGCTGAACCACATCTCTTTATTTGGACAGTTTCAGTTCAGATCACAATAAAAGGCTTCTTCTGCCAGTGTAATAAACGTCACCAGTTTATTCGTACAGGTGAATAAATCAATAGTAATGTGTGTATTTCTGGGCAAATATTGATCAGATCAACAATTCTCCATGTTTAATCTGAGTGTATGGAGCATCCGTCCCTCTGAGTCCCTGTGAATGAGCTGTTACTATAGAAACAATAACATGTTAGATTGCATCAGTATAAAACCTGTGATGTGTCTTGCAGCTGACGCTGTGATAGAGTCCTGTGCTTAGAGAAAATCAGTCGCCAGATTGTGTTGATTGTACGTGTGTTTGTGTGGCTAATTCTCTGGAAATCATTTAGAAACATTTAGGTCTGAAGTCATCTTTCCATACAATCTCTTGGCTGCATCAGATAAACATTAAAAAAATTAAAGCAGAATGTTTATTAAATATGTATGCTTAATAAATGTGCTATTAATATTTATTTATTTATGAATAATTTGTAATATTTGAATATTAATATTGACTTTACCTCAGTGTGCTCTTCTGCTCTTCTCACATGAATCTGCATGATTTAATCTTACTTCATTTTCCTAAATGTGGGAAATTTCCCTTTTCGCTAATAATAATAATCTATAAACTCGTGTATAGAATATCGTGTGGCCAAATGTCACCGCCATGGTGGAGCAAAATGAAATGAATTGAAAGAATAAACTTTTTACTTAAAAAAAACCTTGAAGACAATTACTAGATTTATTTTCTAAGTCTTTAGAATGTACAGTAGAAAAATTAGCAATTTTATGTAAAAAAACAAATGTTTTGTGTGATAAAAACAATCAAATAAAGTTTTAGACATGTTGTAGAATTAAAAAACTGCCAGAAAAGCCAAAAAGACAAAATGATGCTTTTAAGTTTTGATTTAGTTATTTTAATAAACTAAAATTAAAGCATTTAAAGCATTTTAAATTTGATTGATGTAGCATACTGTGGATTTTCAGAGAATTACCTCTGTGTGTGTGTGTGTGTGTGTGTGTGTGTGTGTGTGTGTGTGTGTGTGTGTGTGTGTGTGTGTGTGTGTGTGTGTGTGTGTGTGTGTGTGTGTGAGATTGTGTGTGTGCGCAGGGCTTATGTGTATGCATTTCCTGTACAGTTCCTCCACATGATTTATTATTTTACCTGATAAGAATAATGTGGATTAAAGCACTAACATTTACACCAAGACGTCATTCTGATAGTGCTTTCATGTCTAATCCTAGCTTCTGTTGTACAGGGCCTGAGGAACAAGCCGAAGAAGACCGGCCATGTGAAGCCAGACCTCATTGACGTGGATCTAGTGAGAGGTAAGTAGAGATGTGAAACATTTCCACTGTGGATGCTGTAATGTGAAACATTTCTCAGCAGTTTTACCGTCTGAATTGGACTCTCAGCAGCTATCATCTCACTCTTCACTCTCAGACTCACCGGTCGTGTTTCTCAGCTAATCCAGACATCTAAGTCTTTTATCTGCCAGCTTGATCAATAGATCTCAAGTCTACTTGAAATCTGCCAAACATTTCTCCAGATATCTGCAGTAATTTACTTTCCCCTCATCTCTGTATCCTCACACCTTCTATATATAAACTGCTGGCCTAATTTCTGTCTGTTGTTCATCTCCAAAAGTCTCTAGTGGGAAGTGCACAGCTCTGATTGTAGCTGGAACACTGAGCTCTGTCAGTCAGGCTGCTTCTTCTCTATCTGGCATCTCCTCCAACAGGCTCCTCTTCCAGTACAGCTCATTTATACGTAGTCCTGCAATTTGACCTCACAACCCTCATAAAGTCTTAACCACTGAGCTACGGCTTGCTCTGAACAACCTCACACCCTCACAGTGATGATAGCTCTCCAACCCTCCACCTTGAGTGACCTTCAGACTGTTCCAGCTTCCTGTCTCAGTACCAGGGTGCTAGAGCTTTCATCCTGCACTTAGACTCTGGAGCTCTAATCAATCCTTCATCTGTTAACTGGACTCCGCTGTTTTATTTAAATCCTACCTAAAAATCCTACCTAAAAAGTGTTGCTCCACTTTGCCTAATTTCTACCAGATTTAAGCTTGCATTGTAATGTGACCTTGGGTGTCATGATTAAATATTATTAGCAAGACTATATCGGTCTATCTGTGCTGGTATTCAAGTTTACAAATAGACATGGAAATGTATAAAATTTCATTTTTTTAAGGCTCTGCGTTTGCCAAAGCCAAGCCAGAAAGCCCATGGACATCTCTAGCTCGGAAGGGAATAGTTCGGGTCGTTCTCTTTCCCTTTTTCTTTAAATGGTGGATTCAAGTGACTTCCAGAACCATCTTTCTGCTGCTGCTCTCCCTTTACCTGCTCCAAGGTCAGTGTTACAAAACAGCCACAGAAACACAAAGCAGACAAATGAACAGTATAGCAGTCTATTTCATTGAAATGGGAGAATATCGTCTCCTAACATATTCTCTAACCCTGATACTGAATATGTACAGAATTATTAATATAATATTTCTGTATAAGATATGATAAACAGTGCTGTAGTCTTGAATGCTACTGACCCTGTTTCACTACTTCTTTGTGTTTCAGTGCTCGCGACAGTGTTGTTTCTCAGCATCTCACATCCCCATGACATCCCAGCGACTGAGGTGTTTGAGGCTTTCTGGCTCATGCTGCTTCTGGGCACCGTGCACTGCCAGATCGTATCCACACGCACACCCAAACCTGCTCCCAATGCCACAGCCAAGAGGAGAAGGTGGGCAGGAAGGACCACTCGGCACTGACCGTCTGTCTTCTCTCTCTATATCTGTATCTGTCTTATGTTTGTAGTGTCTCTAAAAGAAATGTGATGGCTAAACCCCTGTTCCCATGCTGGTGCTAGACCTTTTTCCTTTTGTGTCATGTGACCTGGGTTAACCACTCATTTCCTGTGTGGGGTGAAAGCATGTAACATATCCAGCCTGGTCTATGCACAATTTTCTGACCAATGTGAGAAAATTGGTCTCTGCTATGTGAGAAATAGACAGCATATTAGAAGTAGAGAGGAACAGACATGACACTGATTTTAAGGTCCAAAGAACCAAATTAGATCCCTGTTCCAGTCAGAAGAAGCTGATATCTGGCTTCCACATGATGTTTATCACCCAAAGAAAACTGCAAATCAGATTAGAGCTGACACATGCTGCAGGTTACAGATGCAATCAGTACATGTGAATGAAACAAGTAATACACTCATTAATACATGTCAACAGTCTTAAAGTAACTTGAGATTATAATCAGCTTCTGGATGTTTGATAACCTGTTTATAACCATTTGTTTAAAAAAAAAAAGAAGAAGAAGAATCAGATTTTTTCAGCACTATTACTGAGTGAAAGCCAGGACCATAACTAATACTCCCTGCTGCTTAGAATCACCAATTTAGCTCTATTTCTCCTCAAAATCTCTTCATTTTGTTTCTGAAGTGATTCTGTTTGGACTTCTCTTTCTAAAGCGCTTTACGCTTTTAATGTTTTTCACTAAAGGAAGTTAAGGAAGGCAGCACACTTGGAGGTGCATAGGGAAGGCGATGGCTCTAGCACTACTGATAACACACAGGAAGGGGCACCGCTGCTCCTGGGCTCTGCCACCACTCACAGTATCGGTGCTTTCTTCAGAGATTTCTGGCATAATATCTTTAAATCGGGGTGTGTATTTTACCCTTTAAGATTACATGTTCTGTCTGCATGGCTGCAACATCTCTTGTCCATCATTTTCCTGTGTTTCCATTTGTCTCTTATCAGATTTTAAATTAGAAGAGATTTCACTGTATGGAAAAAGGGGGATTTTGCAGCTGCTTTGTGTTTCTTTGTGACAGCTGGGACACTCCTTTTAAGACCGCTCTGGCTTTACACTTCTCGTCTCAGATCTAGGAGTCACCAACATAGCACAAATAAAGAATTGGCATTTTTTTTTAATGAAAGCTTGTTTACTGGATCAGCAGAACATGAAATATGTGTAATTATAGCTGCTACTAGTCAGTAAACCAGCTTTAAGTTGTTGTTTTTTCTCCAAGCAGATTCTAATATTTTCTGTGTAAACTCCTAGCAGCTTTATCCATTATTACATACACTGAACATACAGTGTCACAATGTGTGGTGTTATGTCCGAGAGCTGAGACGTCCTGACCTTAGCTGATCTAACACGGTCTGTCCCAGTTGTTCTAGTCCCATGTGCTAGTATTAATCTAAAACACGTACAACAATACACAGAACATCACGTTAGTACCTAGTGCCTTAGTGCTGAGACTTCCTGTATAAATATCGTAGAGTACTATGGTGTTGTCTGCACTAGGGGTGTAACAGGATACGGATACAAATAGTGCTATAAATATGTAGCTTCAGACTCGGTGTGAACCTCGGTGTGAACCTATATCATGTCATAACATGAAACAATCTAACAAACAAAGTTGTACATGGTTTTTATTCTAATGCTGAACTCTAAGCTTAAAGCGAAGGTTGCCAGGTTTTCCCCAAAATGCTTCAGTGCAGAAAAAGGCAGGTACATTTCCTCCTTTTTCTTTGTCTTGAACACAAAGCTCTAATACACTGAACCTGGCAACCCTGCTCACAGGGCACTGATGTTCATTAATCAGATCTAACCTGACCTAAACACTGTCTTAATGAGCTCCAGTGTAAAACCCTGTTTCTTGCTCCATATAATCCTGACTGCTCATAATAACCCTGACAGGCTCAGGCTTCTGGCTCTCCCAAAAAATCTCTTTATTTATTTACATTTAAAAATAATGGAATACACGTGTGATGGTTTTTGTCACTTTTAAATTTAAATTATCAAGGCGTTAATAATAATCCAGATTAAAGGAGCCCATGTGGATTTGCAGCTGTGCTCGAGTCCCAGCTGTATTTGAGAGCATGTCTAGGGTCTAAAACTGAAGTAAAATCCTATTAGATGATCAATGCCAAGTGTAGATGTGGTTATTTATATGAAGTCTGTTTTTTCAGGGTTTTCCAGAGTTTCAAAAGTGCCAACACTCTTCTGGTTTTTATCTATAAACAGATATTAATTTTTTAGCTCTAACAGATACAGATAATTACATTCTGTTATACTCTTGGTGTCCAGAGCAGTAACTGTAGCACAGTGCCTGTAGCCTCCTGTGAGCTTGGGCTGGTTCTTAGTCTTGAAGCCCTATTCTGACAGAGAATGAGACGCATGCATCATTTAGTTTCTCTTTTTGAACCATTCCCTTTCCAATTTTTGTTTTGCAGGTCTAAGAAATTCAAGCTGTCCATCGATAAGTCCACAGAGACGGATAACGGATATGTGTCACTGGATGGCCGGGTCACAAGCAAGAGCAGTGAGGAAAGGCTGCAGCTCCACGAGCCTCACTGTGACCTGCTGCGCTCAGAGGAACTGGGCTGGAGCGGCCCACAGGCCCGAAATAAACTCCTGTCTCCCAGCAGCAAGGTACATGCTCCTGCTTTCAGTGGCTTCAGTCCACACAATAAAGATCAATCCTGGTAATGGAGAAAAGGTCTGATGAGGGCTTGTTTATGTTAGCAGTGTTCAACTAGTCTCTCTTTTTTATGTTTAATGACACCGGGAGTGTTTGTACGGCATTATTGTGTAGATGCTGAGCAAGTGAAGCCATGCACTCTAAACCATACAGACAGACTTGGACAGATAGACAGAGAGCATAACGGACAGACAGACAGGCATAAACAGAGACAGGCAGACATAAACCGAGAGGGAGAGAGACAGACTGACAGAGACAGGTAGACAGACATGGACACAAGCTTCTTGATCCAGTGATGTAATACAGCAGGCTGTGAGATACATACACTTTTCTGCTTTTTCACTGCATACAGGAGTGCAAGTTACACAACGTGGAGAACATGTCTGACGAGGCATCAAGCGAAGAAGACCCCGAAAACTACAGCACCCTCCGTAGGGGTGTGGAGCGTATGAACAGCGACTGCACACTGCGCAACAGAAAAACCCACCACTACAAAAAACACTATACAGCTGCAGAGGTACACACACACACACACCTCTCCATAGTGTTTTACACACACACACGCCAGTGTGTGCTGTTGTTATTTTAAACACTGGTATAAAGACATTGCAATGCTACAATTCTTAAGTTTAAAACATGTGAACTGTTTCCTTTCTGCTGCAGTGATCTCTCACCTGTAATTCTGTAACATGTTCAGCTTGTAGTGCAGCTTATTGGAAAGAGCTGTAAAGCTTTTTAAGGAAATTTTGCAATTTGTTATAAAAATGTTCAACTCTTGTTATGGAACCTTTCTCTTTACTGTTTTAACATTAAACTTAAAGGTTAGATACTTCACCTGTTTGTAAGGATAGTTCAATTCAAATGGATAAAAATTAATCTTCGGTTTCAAATTAGTCAAGGGGATCGAGTCAAAGTGAGTCAGTGATTTTAGAGGCATAGTCCAGTGTCATGTCTTCTTCATCAAAATTTCCTGTAAAAACAACATCAAGGATTACACATTAATCTGGGATTCTTTGGCAAATTACACTTGGTCTTGATAGACTTTGATCAGATCTCATGTGTCGTGTGTCTATTTAGTCCAACCTTTAACCTTTTTAGAAAAAAATTCCCAACATTTTTTCATATTAACAGAAATATTTTAGCTATTTAGGTACAAAGAACTCATGCTTAGGATTGATGAAGTAAATGTTTTCAACAAAATAATGTGATTTTTATTATTTTTTATTTCCTCAGGAGATGCCAAAGTTAGGCACGAGTTGTAGCTCCCGCTGCTCCAGCCTGCGCAATCAGGACTCTGAGAGCACTCGGCACGAGTCGGAGACGGAGGACTTGTTGTGGGAGGACTTCCTGCACTGTGCAGAGTGTCGCTCGTCCTGTACCAGCGAGACCGAGGGGGAGGGGTCTGCAGTCTGCCCCGCCTCCAAAAAAGAATACCGGGACGACCCCTTCTTACAGGTACACAATAAGTGCACAAGAGGTCACACACCTGGACTCAGAGCCACAACTTAACATGGAGTTTCTAGAATAGCTGAAAGGAGCCATGACACCTTTCTACTTCTCTTTAGCTCTTCTCTAGTTTAGGGTGCACTAGAATGTTATTACTCTGGATCTGCTCTATCGGCACACTGGGAGTCTTACACTCCATTTGAAAATCCTTGCTAGGTCCATTAGGACATAATGTCCTCATTTGAAGCATTTTATATAAACCAGTATAGCATCTTTTAGCTAATCCTGCCCTGAAGTGGAATCAGTGGCTACAGGAGGATTATTACAGCAGAGAGGAAAAGATGTGTTAGCTGTTATTCTCAGGTCATTACTCCACTCTCTTGGGTAATTTGTAAGGATTCGTACCCTCGGTTAAGTTTCTATTTTAACACATGTCCTGTTACATGATTACAGGCGATACTAACCTGTTTTAATTTGATTAGCATTTAAACATGAAAAGTTAACAATCTGTTTAAACCAGATTAATATAAAAAAATCCTCTAAGTAAAGAATATGACAAACTGGCCACACTAAGCTTTGAGGGGTGGGTTTGTTATTTTCTATTAATAAAATCATTTGAAGACTTCTGTAGGAAGGAATTAGTGTTAGTCATTTCTGAGATCATTACAGACTTATGACCTAAAACTCCTGAGGAGCTAATTGGTGGTTCCAATAGACTGGTTCCTCTAAAGGTTTCTTCCTCATCATCTCAGGGAGATCGTCCTCATCATCACCACCTCAGGCTTGATCATTAGTGATAGACGGTAGAGATAAATAGTACCTAAATCTTAAACTTTTACATTTCTGTTCTGTTTCTATGCTTCTATAAATCCGCTTTGAGACAATGTCCATCGGTAAAAGTGCTGTACAAATAAATTAAATTGAACTGAATTGGAAAAACTAAAAGTCTGCTGTAAGTGATAGTGTAAACAAGCACGTCGGTGTGCACATGGTGTGTAAGCTGTGCACACACACAGGCATGAATGTGATTTAACTATCACAACAATTCCAGTTACTCCTGTGCCTGATGATATGTGAATACTTAGTACCAGGCCTTATATTTATTGCATTTATTAGAACCTTGTTCTCCTCTGTAGGCCTTATCCAATTAAGTTTGACAAAAACCACAAGAT